>NW_020214308.1:33904-135595 GCF_003070985.1 Temnothorax curvispinosus
TGTTTACTTAGGAATAGCATATTTCTTGTTAATTTTTATATGAGATATTACGTCTCTAATTAATATTCATAATTTTTAATTAACAGGTGTTGGGTGCAATTTGCATAGGAATTATCGGAAGTGATTATAATAGCGCTTCCTGCTTATGCTGGAAAGAATGCTTCTTTCTTATTGCAACATCTACTTTTTTTATTGGCACTTTTATTTTTCTTATCAGTTACCTGGTGTCACCTTTTACTGCATCCGTTTTACCTAAAACAATTCATGTAAGTTTCAATTAAGTTCAATTATATTGATTTGTTACATGTATATTTATTTTATTTATTACTTTTGTTCTGTTTATAAGTTAAAAAAAGATTGTTTTAAGAGCTAAAACATGTTTAAATAATATTCAAAATAAATTGTCAAGAAGAGCTGTTTAACATAATTTATTTTAAAAATTATTATTTTTTTTTTATTTTTAGGAACGCCTTTATCATCTTTTTGCAACCGTAATATTATTTGTGGCCTCACTGATTCTGATACTGGAAATACATTTGGCTAATACAGAGTTTTATAACTACAATGAGTTATTAGCAGCTTCTGTAAGTAGATATAATTTTATATTTATAAAAAATTTTAATGCTAGAAATTAAAATTGTATAAGCATTGTGTTATGTTTCATACATACACACAAATAAAATGCTTATTTAGAAATATATAGTTGGTTCATTAAATTTGCAAATACAATCAATATCTTTCAATTAGAGTGTATCAGGTTTATAAAAAAAGGTTTGCTAGACATGTTATATATTCTGTAATCGTATATTAAATCTATGTGCATGCATTCTTAGACCCTATTACAAAATAATTTATTAATTTTTTTTTAGATTTGTGGTCTGATAAACACTCTCTTATATATCTTCAGTGCGGGCTTCGCCTATATGACGAAATGGAGGACGATATGAAGTAATTAAATTAAACAATCACGTATTATTGTATTATAGTATCGTGAAAAGTGAAAATAGATTCTATTAGCATACAAATTGTGCCCTTTACAATTAAACCAAACTTGTATATCTGAGGAACTTTATTTAATTGAATAAATATACAAACATTGTACAACGAATTTTCATTGTCGAACTACATTTGATACTTGGCATGACATTTACTTATGTTTTAATTAATTTTTTGAAAATATATACTGTTAAGTATTTTTGTTACAAACACGTAATTATATATGACATTTAAAAAATGTAATTATTTATTTTTTTCAATTTGTAAGTACAATTATGTTTTATAAAAATTATATAAAATACATGTTTTTATGTTGTTACCTTTTGTTCGAGTTTTTTTTTTGTTTCTGTCTGCCCAAGCAGGCGGGCAAAACATTCCGAGTTCTGGCGTGAGCGGCACGTGCCAGAAATAGACAGTAATTTCCCTTGTGTCGCGTGCTATGCGGGGGGGTGCAACGACATTCAGACTTTATGGATGCTCGGGCCTACACCCTCAGTCAGTTTAAAAGTATCGCCGGTCGTGATCGCGCTCTGTGTTCTTCTAAAAATTGCTAACAGAGGACGAAAGAGTTCAATGATTAAATATTAAATTGTAAAAATATTTAAATCTGTCAATATATACGCACAGTATTGTCCATAGAGTTCTTTTGATACAATTGTATTGAAGATTTTTTATTAACTATTCTATTATATTTCTTTCTTCTTGTTTAATTATAAATTTGACAAAATTCGATGTAACTCGAAAAATTGTGTTTGTGCTTAAAGAGTGAAAATAGTTTATTGTGTAACGGATTACATTTTTCGTTTTGATTATTGTAACAAGAGAGTTATTTAAAGAAATATTATTTTTGAACGTAAAGTGGGCAATTGTGGTAAATTCAATTATCTCAGAGGAAGAGACAATAAAAGGAGAAAGAGGACGGGCATTTAAATACTAATTGGAGAGATCACGATAAAGAACGTCGGAGAAGTCATAAACGAGAAAATTTAACGCAGCTCGTTATACAGAAACAAGCATTAAATTAACTGTCTGGCAACACGAAATTATAGTCATGAACAATATGGGACCTATAATCAGGATGTCATCCTCTGGTACACACGGCGCGGGTGGTGTCGGTTGCTGCTGTTTCAGATGCTGCACGTGCATACACGTGGATTTCTTTAAATCATTGCCAGGAATTATAAAAATGTGCGAAACAGTAAGTAACTACAGTTGCATGTATGTTATTTGGCATTTGCAAAGTTTGAAAGAGTTGTAAGACAGATTCTTTAAAAATATACATGTACATATAATAAAAATTTATATCTATTTGCCTAATCACTTGCTAATCTTTGAAATCATTTATGAAACCTTTTATGAAATAATTTATGAAACCTTTAATTATGACTATATAATTCTTAAATTCTACATCTACATTGAAAAGTTACACGTATATAATAATATATGTGTATATACGTATGTATACAAAGAGATATATACATTGTATATGACTTTTAAAATATATTTTACAACGTTTTAATTAAAATTTTAATTCCAGGTGATCAGTGGATTAATTCAGAGTTTGCTCATTAATTACGGCTTGAGGTATAGTTCATCTATTGGCTCGGCTTTCGAGGGATCATTGACCACGGCATCCGCCTGCTTCCTGACTTCCGCTCTGTTACTCGCTTGCTATACAATTTCTGAAAAATCTTACAAGTTAATTCGATCATCCCTTTTCGTACGTATTTATCTATCCTAAACGATAATGAAATATTATATACGAAGAGATCTATTTTAAATAATCCCATGATCTTAAATAATTACTTTTGTTAAAATGTTAATATTTACCATTTTTTGTCACATAATTTAAATAATATTCTTATCGCCATTATAATTGCTATAATTCAGGAATTATGCGTTACACTTTTGCTTTTTTATCAATATCAGGAGATGATGTTCAATTCTTTAGCCTGCTTCCTGTATTTAAGCTCAGCATCTTACTTGGCTTTTGCCACTAAATTATTTCTGATGACCGAGTATTATCTGAGACCCGGCTTCGACGTTTATCCTGCCATGACAGCCGCTTATGTAAGTTTTTTTAGTGCAATCGCAAATCGCAGACTTAACGCTTTCACTAATTTGCGTCATGATTTGTTCACCTAATCAGAGACAAGAATCGAGAAAAAGAATTATAAATAACTTTTGCTGATATAATCCTGAATGTCCGATATGATATATCATTATGCTAAAAGCGAATATTTATTAGTAGAACATTAATTTTGATTTAGACATTTTTAATTGTTCAGGAGTATTTTATTTAAAAGAATGTCAAAAGTGATAGATTTTTATTGCAGATTTTAAGCGGCGTCGTGGGAGTATTGCACGGAGCAGATGCTTATTTATCCTTTGTGCATTACAAAACAGGAAGATGAATTACCATAATCACGGGATTATCAGCTGTATAATTCTGTGACAAGATGTGGCAATTATATAAATGCTTACACACATGACAACGTTAAACGATATTCTAGAGAACGGATTTTCTCGAAAAAGAATTTAATGTTAAATTGAGCGTTAATTTACTGATTAATAATGTTATAAAATATTATTAATTATAATATAAAATGTTACAAAATAGTTACTAATTAATAATATTATTAAAGTTAATTAAGTAGCATTATTACACTGCCATTGTAATATTGATAAGTTACATACGTATATAACAAATTAATCTCAAAATGCCCATATTATTTCGTTCTTTTCATAAATTTTTCTGAATGACGACATTTTAGTTGATTAAATATAATAAGCCGGGATCAAATCGATTTTATGGATTACACGTAATCGTAGCAACCATTTGTAGTATTGCTTATCAATTGGAGGCGTATCTGTCATGCTTACTGAATCAATATTCCCTTGAAATTTGGTGCGTCATAGAGCTGCCGCATTTACGTGCATGACAAAATGGGCAGTATTTAAAAAATGATTGATGAATCATCTGGAGACTTATACAGTTTCATTACGTTAATGCATACGTGACATGAAATAAACATCAATAAGAAATATGATGAGTGTATTCAATTACCGCTTTGACGTAATATTTCCAAATATTAACAAGCTGCATTCTCAAAAAAATTAAATTTGAAAATAATAACGATTAGTATACTTAACATTGCACGACAAATAACATCTGATTTGTATAATAATACGGGTAACAATTATTAATATAAATTATACGAATAAAACACTTTAAAAATTATCATGTACACACACACACACACACACACATACATATATATAAGTATTATCCGAAAGCGAATGCTTATACAATTTACATTTACAAATACAGGGGGATAAACAAATATTTATTATATTTATTTGTTGTTATAATTTACAATTGGACGAAATGGATAAAATTTCAGGAGTTTAATATAATTATTTCCAAAGTGTATGAATTTACAAGACAAGTCTTCAGTTAATGGATTTAATTTTTTTATAGAAAGTTGTTTGTTGTCTTTATCAGTTATGTCTCGCGTTTTCTTTTAGACTGTACAAGGAGTTTCAATTCGAACCAGGGTATACCTGGACCCGGGATGGTGAATGAGAATCGCACGAATCTCGCGACATGTCTCTATGGTGCTTCTTTCTCTCTTTCTCTCCTCTCTATCCCTTCCGAATCTCGTACACGTGCATGTCTGTTTCACTTCCTCAAGTGTCCTCCCCCTTCCTCACACTCGCTGTCTCTACGTTCTTTCCCTTGCTCCGACCTTCCTTTCCGTCACTCTCGTTGGCGCCTCGCCGAGCGTATCGCACGACCGCGGGCGTGTGGCTGTCGTGACTGACAGTTTACCTCAAGATCTCGATCACGCCGGGGAATTCGGAAGTGCTCCGAATCATCGAAGCCGGTATTTGCTCGTGTTTCCTGCCGACCTTTCTTTAACCAGGATTACGTGAAACGAGAAGTGGAAGAAATTGAGAATTGTTCCTCTTTCTCGCAAAGGAGAAGTGACGAAGGATGGAAGCGCGTGTTAGGAATGTGAACCACAGCATAAATACAGAAGGTAGTACTTACAGCTTAGTAAAAAAAAGTAATTAAGTAGTATTTCAAATTATTATTTCACTTATTTATGTATTATCTATTAAAGTTTAAATTAAGGAGCTTTCTGATATCATAAAACTATGATATGTCAGATGACGAAAAGTCTAAATAAACAACGCTAATGGTAAATTATTACTAAAAATTGAAAATAATAATGTTAAATAATATTTGAAATCTCGAAGAGAAGAATTCTTAAAGACAAATCTAAATTTTTATTCAAACGACTTAGGAAAACCTTTGTACATCGAAAAATTTAAGAAACTGTGACCGAGATAAAAACTTAAGGCTTTCTTCAATACAAATAATAAACAGCTCAATGACAATGTTTAATATTTGCATTGTAACATGGATATACACTTCTGAGAGATGCTCAGCTATTGCCGTTACAAAAACAATAAAAAAAACGTATGTCTGCTTTGTTTGAGAACATCGGAATTCTCGTTAACGGGACAGCTTAATTATTACGAACTAACACGATAATGTATGTGCTTACAGATGTTATCGCATTTGTCGAACACTAATCACGACCAAATAATTATAAATTGCTCGTGTTCCATTAATTAGTTTCAATCAACTTTAATATCAGTTCTTTAGTATTCAATCAATCTTTAAGCTGTTACAACAATCGCTGATATTTTATCTGAAATGCAATGGCGTGCAGCTTATCGGTAGTATTATTAAAAAATTTTAATTATTAAAAAGGTTAATAAATGCATAAAGTGTGTGAGTGAAAATGCGTTAATCAGTGAAAGTAGGCTTCGTGATAGGGGATAGCCGATATAAATAGACTCCTGTTTTCACAATGTGTTTGTAAATTCGATTTATTTAGCAAACATTGAAAACATAAAAAAGATATTGGATGTTGAAGCACTGTGTATTTGTCAAGGACGATGTAAGATGTAAGATGTAATCTTTAACTCGATATGACAATGGTTAAGAAAAGTTAGCGATGCGAAATGTACACAGGTGAGAAGAAGCGGAAAAGGAAACGTAAGAGCTTGGAAAGTAGCCCGCGTCCCAGACAAAGCAGAGTGGTCATTCAGCATCCGCGAGAGATCTCTAATTAATTCTCGCCGAGACCTTGAGAGACTTATAGCGACTCGCGTATCGACAGATCGGACGCGTTGCCAATGAGAGAAGGTTGAATCGTAAACGCACGCGAGCATTTCGATCCGTGAGCCCGTCGTTGCGTTGCATATTGCGGAATTGCGTCACGTGAGTCTCATGCCGATGCTGCGATCCCGTGCTTGAGAGAGCTGGCAAAGTAACGGCTGCGAACGCATCAGAAAGCGGCTGGAACGAAAGCCGGTTGTCTCGATGACGACGAGACAAATTCCACGGGGACGCAGCCTGTGACGTTGAAGGAAATTCCGCGTGTACGGTCTCTGAAAACGCCGCAGGTATACGGAGAGGCATGAGCCTATCTCGCAGTAGGTTCGCTTTTGGAAAAGATTGTTGACTCCTTTATTTTTGTTAAATATTTCTTAACTTCACATTAATGTCTACTAAATTTAATACTTTTGTTTCTCGAAAAATTATTTACATAATTTTTTTAACATTTGTCAAAAAATTCCTGACTTGCTATATTTTTCTGTTAGATTTATGTAATTTTTTTTGAAATGTTTCCTTTGCAATTGAATTATCGTCGTAAGTCAGAGCGAAATGTATCTGGGTCAAATGCACTATCATCAAGAACGAGTCGTCAAGCGAAATATAATACCACGATAAAATGCAATCGCGCAAAAATTTTTTTAATGCTGTAGTCATAAAGGTAGCACTGCACGCAGTGTTTTTAGTTTTCACGCGCATTTAAACTGTCCTCCACATATTTATTTTTGTATTTGTGCATGTTTTTATATATTTAAATGCTTTATCTTAAGATGGACTTAGCTTTCTGTAAAAGATCTTGCTTTCCCGTAATAATCTGTTTTTTAAAACGTCGTTCAATTTTTTTTTATTCTAACGGAATAATATTGTTCACGACGTTTACAGCTCGATGAGGAAAGTTTTTTTGTTATGGTCACTCTTTTCTGCGTGTCGCAAACCGCAAAAAAAAACAAAACTTATCACGCGGATGGATTTGGTTTGTGCATGTATATGTTCACAAAATTGCTGTGGATATGCGCATTTATTACCGGTCTCATGAAACTGACAAAAATATCGATCAGTATTTGTATACTGATCGTCGCGCACAAGCGCGACAACAACAAAACCTGTTGGATCTTTTATTGCGTAATAAGAAGGCGTCCGAATTTTCATGTCTCTCTCTCCGTTCAACTTTCGAATCGGATGCATATTTTAATGTAACATGTATTTCGTAATTAATTTACGTAATTAACTTACGCCTGACATGACGGTAATAGGAATAATCCAAATGTAATGTTAACTTTAATCTTGAATTTTTCTAATTATAGCTTTGACAAATGTATTATTCCAAATACGTAATATTATCGTTTTATTTTAATAGTATTTTAAATATACAGTTTATTTGAAATATCGGTGAATGTAACATGAAAAATTAAATAAACGCATGAAATTTATTGGACAGCAACATCGATTTCAACAAACACAACGTGCAGCATAGTGAAAACGCCTCTCGTCTAAAGTTGCTCGTCTCTGATTAACGTGGCGTATCAGCACCTTCATAGAGCACCTTTCTCTAGGAAACAGAATAATTCTGTTAATAACAGAACGGCCGTTACGCGATAGTGAACAGAAAGAATGAAAATTGCAGGCAAGCACGATTAATCTTGTAACTAATTTTCTTTCACGCAAACACTCTTAGCAGAATATTACTCTCTTACGAACGACAGGCCTAAGAAAACTTACCTATTTGAGCAATAAATAACTTTTTAAAATCTTTGTCTATTTCCGATATATAAGTGCTAAGTGAACTTAGTATTAAAAATTCAAATAATTAAGAGATAAATTAATAATTTTATATTTGTTTTAAAATAACAACTGTGTATTTTCCGCTTAGAACAATTTTCTTACTTAAGTAATTATTTGTCAATATATGTTAACATTCAATATATCAAAATATAATTATATATGATACCTATGTGTAATAAAATAAATTATATAATTAAAGTATAGGTAATAATTATATCCCATAAAAATATAATATACTCAATATATTGAAATTGAATTTTAAACATTTATATGGTAGAATTGTCGGCTACTGTGTTTAAAGCATCAACGCCACGATTATAGTGGAGCACAGGTTTTATATCCATGTTCGCATAAGAGACACCGGCTCTTATCGGATATTACGTCACTGTACAATCCTTGACGTTCCATCACCGGCACGTTTTCTCGTCTCTAGATACATTCAATCTTCTTAGCTTGCAATGGTCATGAAACTGATGCGTGTTAGTTGCAAAAAATATCTATAGTGCAGCTTTTGCTATCGCGTATAACTCTTTTACGTGTTTCAATATAGATACGAGCTGTTAATTATTTCTGACAAGTTCTGTCTAGTGCTATTTTAAACGGTACAAGTTTTATTAAAGGATTAGAATAGAATAGGAGACATTTGTAGTCGATGAAAAATTTAAGCATCATGCGGGATAAAACGCAGCTACCACTCGTGCGAAACGAGTGACGCCTTTTCGCACGCAATGCGAAGCATTACAAACATTTCCTTACGATTCTTTCAGCGTACGTGCCCACGTCAGAGGCATCCCTCACTGTCGAGGAAGAGGATGCGATTGTGACGTTGGTGGTCGTTGTGATCGGCATCATCGTTGCCATAGTGGTGCTGTTCTCGATGGGTATCTTCATAGATTGCAAACACCAGTACGTAACAATGAGTCTTTTTCAAAACACCTGTATTTTGTTGATCAAACAATTTTTGCAAATAACAGCGAGAGCGTCGTTCATTAGTATGCACAATAGAAAGTTCTTATATTTAGATACACGGTGTAAACTTAGACGGGATGATGTTCATGCCACAAAAGAACGTTTCGTAGAACGAAAATAAAATCGATTATTGTTATAACGGATATTATTGCAGAGAGAAAGATTCCTTGAAGAAGAGAAGACTGAGGCTAAAAATGCCGCCGCTCACGCGAAAAGGCCGAAAAGATGATGTGAAAGCTTTAGCTTCGAATATGTATTCCAATGGTGCCGACGATACCGAGTTCAAGGCAAGGGATGCTATAGTTTGATGTTCGGAAGAATTACGTTAAATTTTAAGAAAAATTGTAATACATGTTTTATAAAGACTTTTTATGAAAAATTTGAAATCTATGAGTCTCATGATTAGCTAGTATTTAATACTGAAAAGTGTGAGAATTATAGGAGAAGTGTGTTGAAAAATACCTTTAGTCATAATTTTCGAAGAGACATGCCTATTGTTCATCAAAGATACATGATTTAATGATACGTACTTCGTAATAGAGTTGATAAATTCGGAAACGGCGACTTACAGTTAAAGCTAATCTGCACAATAATATACTTATCTTCTGCAACCAATAGACAATTTAGATAACTCATAGATAAAATATATAAATTTATCGCATAATATTTTGTACATAAATATTCTATTCAACGTTAGCGGCGATATGCAAGAAAACCAGTTTATTTGAAATGCAAGAAATCGTCTTAGATTTAATTGCATACATATGTATATTATATGAGAAGCAATATTCTGTAAGATGACGTCAATGTCTGATCAGTAAACACCATTCTTTGAGCTTCCATTTTGGTCAAAATGCACTTTCTGAAATACTGCACATATTGCAGAACACTCTCAATATGCGCGAGATTAATTCTCTGACGTATATCGTTCTCTTCTTTTATCCCCGATATTTATTGATTCACGTTTGTAGTGAGGAAAAACCGTAAATATTAATATACAAAAAAATTTAAATAAAGGTTAAAATGAAAAAAATCTGAATAAACACAAGATTTAAATGTTGCAGTTTCGAAACAAATTCAAGCGATTGCATGTATATTTTTGTAATAATAAGTAAATAGCATTATTTGTGTATAGGAATAAATATCATCGTATATTTAATCTATAATTACAAATTTAGTCATATAATTTTTTATGAATATTGTCGATATAGCCTTATTGGACAGGAAATCTTTATAGTTGAGATATAAATAACAAGAGTAATAATAATATGGTAATTGCATATGAAAATTGCTGCTTTCCAGCATGATGCAACAAATGCGATTAAGTGTTCACAGTTGTAAACAATTTTTTAACTACAGTGCCTTTTACGGAAAATAAATGCGAAAACAAGTTTTATGGTAAACTTCACTGTGGTTTAAAAATATCTGCTACCTATGTTCTCTACTTACGTTGATAATAATAGGATTTCAATTATTTAAAAAAATATTTTTGATTTTTTATGTATATATATATACTCAAAGTTTATTTTTAGCACAATGCAATAATACAAATAATATAGAGACAAGCGGTATCACATGTGCTTCTAAAAAAATAACACCATCTAGAAATGTACGAAAGCCTAACTGATTAATTCCGTAAAATAAATAGTAAAAAAATTCGTTGAAATTTAATACCAAAACTAATATAATTAGTTATGGTATTAAAATTAAGAAATTTGTAAAAAGTGGAGTTGATTGGGCTTTTGATTAGACTTTTGAGAAATTTATATGCACACAAGCATTTAAAGCAGCATATAGACACAAGTGTGCCTTTGTTAACCGAATATCAAAGAAAATAATATATATGATATCATTAAAATAGGTTTTAAAATATATATTTTTCATGATACCTGTTTTTCTGAAGAGAATCTCTTTTGTTATCAATATTACAGATAATTCTAATTTAAAACATATTGTTTATTTGTAAAGACTGGCCGTAATAATCGACGAAATTAATCTATAAAATTGATTAACAAGTGTTAATTTATTGTAATTAAAAATTATTTATGACTCTTTTCTTATACAACAATACATAGATTGAAATAAATTTACTTATTAATATATCAGCAGATTTATTGATAATTCTACAAAGGAAGAATGTAAAACTTTCTCACACTTAACCTTGAAGAATATTTATACCAAAGAATTTTTCCGCAGAAATCGCGCGGAAAGAGATTTTATATATTCATATAACACACACGCGCATGAATTATATACGCCATTATTTTCTACGCCAAAGGTATTGTTTAAATTGTTATGATTGAACGAATATCTATGAATATTTTGTTTATCTATGAACATATATTTTGCATTTTGCATATTGATGGTGTACATAAATATTAGTAATGAGAATTAAAATTTGTTTATGTATAAACCTATATTGTCTTATTCTTTGTAAAGTATTATTACTCATATCACCAATCCAATTTCTAATATATAATCTGCTTATTAAGTCTAATAACATGTATATTTTTTTAATATAATAACCAACTCACACCCACGCACACACACACGCATCATATACATACTATGCGTTAAATTTAACGCATGTATGAAATAATATAAAAATTCTTCAATAATGTTAAACATAGCATTAACAAGATACTCATTCTTGAGTTTCACGGATTTAATCTAGTATTACATTATACGATCACATTACACCAATTACATACCACTTTGCAAACGTGTCGAATCACACATTGCTTAGTTTATTCTTTCCTTGACTAAAAGATATTTTATTTTTCGAAAGAAAACTGTGCTCAGCAAATGTTTATCCCATTTAACTTTGAAGGTATTTTTTAAATCGTGTGTGTAATCAAACGATAAACTTTTCGCCTATTTTAATCGTGGCGCTTGCAATTCTTCCTAGCACCTTCTCTATTTTCTTCTCTTGAAATTGAAAGACTTTTCACTATTTCTTATAATATCTATCTTTTTGACTAAACAGCATTAATTATAGTGTGAAAGAAAAGGAGACATTATAATTAACAAAATGTGTTACAGCTAAAAATTATAGATACTATTTTATAATTATATGTAAATAATGTGTGTGTGTATTTGTGTGTTTGTGTGACAAATGCGTGCAAGTCTATATACACAATGTATTTTAAATTTTGTTAAAATGTATTTAATATACACGTAATAGGCAATGGAAATCTTTTATATTTGAAAATTATTGACGTGACCATAATGCTTGCAATGTAAAAATGCAAAGTAAACTATAAAATAACATAATAGACATTATAAATATCCATAAATTGTAGAATAATTAAACAAATATTAAAATATTTCTAAGTATTATCACGTCGTACAATTTGGTATCATTTTCCAAAAATTCTTGTAATACTTGCACTGATAGAACTGACGTTAGTATAGTAATAGATAATATTGAAAAGATTCGATAAGAATATTATATTTGCCTATCTTCTGATACGATTCTCAAATCTTTACAAGTATAAAATTAGAAAATTTTTATATATTGTGTAAGTAATGCATTTTATATGTATCTCTCATATGGAACTTTTATATACATTTTATACGCAAAATATGTGTATTAAAAAACGATAATGCCTTAATTACTTTGCTAATTAAATTTGGAGCTTGTTTCGTCTAGGATGTCTCTTAAAAATTCGAATATTATAAAAGTTAAAGCTTTACGTATTAAAAGTAAACAAATTACTTTGAAAATAATTTTTAAAAGTTTTATTGCAATGTATAATTTTTTTTTTCAAAGTTTCGTGAAAATTCACCTGTCATTTTAATAAAAAAAAAACTACCTAACTAAATTACTCTGAAAATATCTAAAAAATCTAAAAAGAAAGAATTTATTTACGGAAAGTAAAAGAAATTAATAAAGAACCGATTTACAGTAGTCGATTGTATCTCATGCTTCAGTTTGTACTCTTTTATGAATCTAAATTGCTAAACTCGTCACGGTTGTTACTGGAATGCTTGAAAGATATTCGGTTTGGTTCTCGTGAGTCGCATCACAGTCGAAATGGCAGGCGTGTGTTTTCCTTGGCGTACATCACTGACCTTCTTCAGCAGGTACCTTGATCCACAAACGATGAAAGGCCACGGTTAAATCAAATACGTCCAAGGACCATGGCCAGCAATGCCATGCGCACGTAGACCCCATTTTCGGCTTGCCGGAAGTAAGCCGCCCGCGGATCGGTGTCGAATTCCTTGCTTATCTCGAAGACACGTGGTAAAGGGTGCATCACTGCCATCTTTCTCTTCGCGCGGGACATCAGTTGCGGGGTTACTATGAAGAGTCCGCACATCTGTCGTACATGTAATGATTTTTTTTTTTAATATAATGTTACATAGAATTAATTTAAAAGCATGTACTGAATATGTAAGAGCGAGTGAGATGACTCGAGATAAAATAATACTCAACTTCAAGCATAATTAATAACTTTAATCATTTTTAATAATTTTGGATGATTAACATTAATAATTTTTAACAAAAATATACATAGTTCGTAACAGGGTGTTTCGTAATAAAAGGGAATGAGTGTGTAATGGTGCGGTAAACTTGTAGATTTAATGCTGGAGTAATGTCTCCAAAGACCTCCTTATCCTAGACCAAAGACTCACCTTATCATACTGCTCTTGCGTGGCAAAACGCTCTTTTTGTATTCTCGTCATGTAAAGCACGTCGGTGTCGGGCAATGCCTCTTCCAAAGTCACAAACTTCTCTTGTTGGATACCACGTTCGGCTATGTATTTACTGACGTGACTCGGCATCTCAAGGCCAGGTGGACTGACGTAGCGTAGTTCTACGTTGTACAGGGTCAGCAGCCTATATCAGAATTCAATGAATGATGTATGTTAAAAGAAAACGCCTTGGCTTGAATAAATTGTTATAGAGAATAATTCAGTTGTTCGCGACTGAAATTAATTTTAAAGTTTACAATTATATAAATTTTGTCTTGTTATTTGAAGTTATGTTTTCTTCCATTTTTATCATCAGTTAGAGATATTGTACATCTTAATATGTATTTGAGTATATATTTGAGACATTTAAGAATTTATTTTATTATTAAAAATAATATATCAATATTCTATTATTGATATATTAGATAGATTAGATCTTTAATCATGTTTGATGAAATCTTATTTGTTTTACTTTTACAATGCTTCTTTCACAGTCCATGATCTTTTAAAATAGATATTCTGATTTAAAATCGACTTCCTTTAATTAATAAAAATGTCTAGAGTCATAGTTTTCGAGACTTTGCACAATTTTATTTTCATACGTTGAATATTTTGCTAATAATAAACATCAATGATGAAAATATTTACAAATGTCATAATTGCACTTTTTACAGATCTATATCTAAATTTAGAATCAAAACACTGTATGCATATGTGTGTAAACAATTTGATCGATCAACCCTTTATAGAGCGTATAAATTTATGCATGATATTTCCGTATCTCGCATTCTTTTTTTTTTATTGATTACCTTGGACGAGCGGAATTTTTTTGTTGCACTAACCTTGCAAGAGAATGGACGGTTCTGCCGTGTTTCAAATCCCCCACCATGGTGATCGTAAGACCATTTACCGTTCCGAATTCGTCTCTGATTGTGAAAATGTCGAGCAATGCTTGCGTCGGATGTTCGCCGGTTCCGTCACCGGCATTCAATATCGGTTTTCTACAATGCTGCGCCACTCTCTGTAAATTATTATTAATATATAGGATTAGGAAATATAAAAGAATTTCTTGTATTTTTTAATTATAACTTGAAGAAACTCGTGAAGTGCAAAGAATTCACAATAACGTTACACTGTTCGCTTTTGTAAGGAAGACTAATTAAAATAAATTTGCAAATAAAATTATAAACGAAAAATCGTAAAAATAAAACCTTTAAAAAGGAGCGTTGTTATTATTATATAAATTAAATAGTCTTAAATTAAATAGCTTTTCTCTATACTCTTATAAACTTCAATACTCACAGCAGCTGCACCAGGCGCTGAGTGTCTGAGTACAATCACGTCCGCGTATCCCGCCATAACTGTTACCGAATCTAAAAACAATAATTTAATAATTTATTGGATATTTAATGAAATATTAGAAAAGCATTCATTCAGGTTATGCATTTTTTATAGTTTTTTTTTTGTACATTGGGATTAGTTGGAGTATTTTTTACTTCAACATACATTCTTTGAGGATCGTGGTTTTGTTCAGAGAAGATCTCTACCAACCTTCTAACGTTTCGCCCTTTTTCACAGAAGATGTAGAACCGTCCATGTATATTACGCGACCACCGAGACGTTCCATCGCGGCAGCAAAACTACAAGAAGTTCTCGTGCTGACTTCGTAAAAGATGGAAGCCATGATCTTTCCCTTAATCAAACATCATATTAATTTTTTTAAGAGAAGTAATTAAGCAACATTTTTGTACCTAATTTAAAAATTTGTGATCAATACAAAATTCGAATTTTATAATGACTCCTGTATATTTTCAGATTATTTGCAAAAGAAGCTGTATAACCCTTAATTAGTTACCTTTAAAATATCATCCAACAATCGTTCCTTCCTGATAGCATTTCGGAAAGTTTCCGCTAAGTGGAACACATCCTTCAATATTTCTTTGTTAAAAATGTCCACGGTGAGCACGTGATGTCCGACTAGACTGTTGCTTGTATGGACAATTGGAACCGACGCGACGGCAGTCATAAGCAGATTCGGATTACTGTCGCTTTTGTGTCTAGTGATACTGCTAATGGGTGGCAACGGTGAGATAGTTCTTTGAAGGGGTAATGTCTTGGAATATTCTTTGTCAACGTCTGGGTACGGCGCGAAGTGGACGTTCGATTTGTGCGATGCTGGTTGCAAGAGGTGCGTAAACTCTGAAAATACAAAAAATTAATTTAATTTCACATCTTATATTTTTACGCGATAGAAAGTTATAAATTTTTTTTCTTGCAATAGCAAGGCACGCTAAGTGAGAAGAAATATTCATGATTCAACTTTATTTGCAAGTATAATATATCTATCGGTTTCGAACGTGTTTCTACAAATACGTTGAACGATCTTTGTTTGACATTATAAAAAAATAAATGTATATTAATTTAAAAAAATATTTTTGTACAATTTAATATCCCAACTGGAGAGGATAAATTCCTTTATCATTAGATTATTTCGTGTTGTTTGGTAATGCGGTGCAATTCTTTCGCAATAGTTAGTTCATATTTGCATTATCGTACCGACTTGTTCGTCTTCGTGCACATCGACACGATCAATATGTGCGTTAGACTTTTCATAGTTCGGCGACGGGAGACTGTCTAGTGCCAATGGTTTGTGGACGATATCTGTGAGCTGACTGGATATCGTCGGCGCGTGGAGCGTTGGTGGAACCTTCGTACTGTGTTGGATATCCCTGATGTCTTGGCCGAAGCCAGGATTTACCAGCACCTGCCCCTCGATGTAAGCAATCTCGCCTCTTAAGACCACTCTGTGCACGGAACCGCGAACTGTCATGCCAGTGAAAGGTGTCCATTTCGATTTGCTGTACGGCATTGCTTCCGGAATGACCCATTCGTCGTCCAGATCGACTTCGACGTATGTGTTACGCTGATCGGGAATATTGAAGATCTTTTTGGGATTTCGATACAATTTGTCTATAACGTCCTGTAATCAATAAACAATGGTTTCAATAACATTCTAATAATGTAGTATATAACTTTATTAAAATTTAAATGCATATATTTTTTTCATAAAATAATTGATAACGTTCTTATTACAAATCTAAACAAGAACGATTGCTTTAATAATATTTACTTTACAATTGAAACTATCTAGTAAATTTAAAAATCGACAAGCGCTCTCTTTATTTTTACTATTAGTGTCATAAGAGTCTTCGCGCGATACTTATCTTCAAGACTTATTATCAGATAATAGCGCTCATCTGTAATGAAAGATGATAAGCTAAATCACGTTTAAGAAAAGCTTCAGAAATTTTAGGATTCTGCTTTTTGTGTTATTTTCATGAACGGTCAGATTCATCTATCATTATTTTAGAATTCCGTAAGAGCGAAATTGCTTTCTAACAATTAAGTTACTTTTCAGTTTTCGATTCAGTATTCGGTTTCATAAAATCAAAACATGCGTTATTTTCAAATTTTATGAAAATAATATATACATAAAATTTATATTTTAGGTAAAGAACTGCTTCTCGATAAGTTTTAGATGGCCTATTTTATTACGTCACGTCAAGTATGAGACATATCTGAGAATCGAAATGACGTATACGATATTCGCATTCTCGAGAGCAATTTTCGCGTTATCGTGCCTTGTGCTTATCGACATTCCCTGCTGATTACGTCAGTCAGACATTGTTGAAAGTTATATTAATTGAAACAGAAAATACCTCTATAGTCAGCCTTTCTTCATGTACGGCGTTTAGCAAGAGTGGTAACATGGTTTCCAAGCCGGGAAATCCTGGCGGTGGTTTCTCCGAAGACTTCTCTTGAACGGTGTGCGGGGCTTTACAATGCAAATTAATGTTTCAATAAAAACGTGCAATTTATAAAGATAACGTACGATCGCGTGATTCCTCGCGATGCAACTTGTATTATTAATATCCTTGAATAAAAATAGACAGTGATCTTGCGAATTATCAAAGCATTAATTTTTATCGGAGAGCTAATTGCTCATTATTTCTAAACAACTGCAAATATCCGATATAATATCAATCCGCCTCGGGACAAAAAGAATATTCTTGTATTACTTAAAAGCAAAACAAAGTAAATGTTATATAAACATGGGACGTCGATCCTTTTTATCTCCGGATCATAGAAGAATGCTGGTCGTTATCGTTTCGAGATACTAAATTGAATTCATTCTGCTACGTGACTGCAGCGTGAATTTTGTAAAATTACGGCTCGTAACTTAATTACAGTTAGTCATAGCGATAAGCTTGCTGTCGTACCGTGATCGGTCGCGAAACAATCGATAACATCCATATTATCCCAGAGAGCCTGTTGGTCCTCCTTTGTTCCTAGAGTAGGCCTTACTTGACCTCTTCCAGTGCCTATTCGATCCAAGTCAGCCTGGCAAAGGAATAGATGGTGCGGACACACCTCGCACGTAACTGCCAATCCCTGCAAAAATACATATGCATCAAATCGTGAACATTTATAAGGATATCCGGTTGACATTCAGATATCTTTTAATTTAAATGTATAATAAGCACTTACTAAACTTAAAAATATCTGTTGCCTTAATTATAATAAATTTCGAAATTATTAAAATTGACCTTTAGCGTTTCTTGTTCTTCTATTATTAATTATTGTTATTTATATACACTTTTGGCATATGATTATTCAGACTTATGTTTCATATGTGTTAAATACTCACATGTTCTTTGGCGGCTCGAATAATTTGTATTTCCTCTTTACGCGCCACGTGACACACGTGAATCGGCCTGCTGTGCAAACTTGCCAGCAGGAGAACCGCAGCTGTGGTTTGTCCTTCGGCATGCACGCATAAGGGATATTTTTTCGGCCACCTTTCGAAATGCTGCAAAAAGGAAGTAGTCATGTAACTTGAAATATAAATATTATATTTAATATTACATATCTGGGACATGTGCGTATTAAATTTATAAATAAACTAGATTAACTTAAAAATATATTTTAAAAAATGGAATTTGTTTTACGTTTTTTACAAGCGTTTCTTTACCTTAATCCAAACAGTAAGATCGGTGAGACGGAGCGTTGTAAATGTCTCGTTCAGATACATCTTCAGAGCGGCCACATGCGGTGCTATTTCCCGTATATCATTGTAATTATCCGATGAGGCGCCGGCGAAGATTGCATAGTCGCATCGTGAACCAGCTGCAGCTTGCTATTCAAGTAGAAAGTAAATGAGATCTCGTTATTTTATTATATAACAAATTATTTAAAATTACTCTCAAACACGGTTAAAATTCAGTTGGGTTGAATCTGATCGATAATAAGATGGAAAACATAAACGAAGAGTGCGCGAAATCAATATAGTTAACTTCAAAATATCTATATAAGAAATCAATATCGCACGTACTCTCGCTGATAAGTAAATATAATGTGTACATGTATGTGTCTGTATTTTTGAACATAAAAAGAATTTGAGACTCATGACGATAAAACAAAATATCACTTTTTAAGTTATTGTTATCATACGATATCACGATGTTAAAGCCTGGCTCGCTAAGCTGCAGCATTCGATTTTTGTAATTATGCAATACCTTGATTTCTTATTATCAACTTCTAAGTGATAATAAGGTAGATACACGAAACTTGGAATTGTATTTTAGAACTAATTTTTGTATGTCTATTGCCTTCTCTACGTATCATGCGTGAATAATGACTTAATTTGTTAAACGTCTTATAAATTTTACTCGTATTAAATAAAAGAAAATCAGTATAAAATATTCAACATATGAAAGCTTTGTTTAATAGAGATAATTCACAATTAATCAGAAAATTTTGTTGCTATGTGTGATTAAAATAAAACAAGATAGCGCTAATTTATCATCAAAATTTCTATTTATGCTCATAAATCTAAGTCTTCTGGAAAGCTTTTTGGTACCAATTTTCCACAAAGTTAAAATTTTACGCTTTAATATTTATAGATAAAAAATTATGAATAAATCTTTTTGTGTTCGAAGAAATAAAAAAAATCAATTATTCTAACTGCAGTTTAAATTTAATTTGACTACAATTTTGTTGACAATGGATATAAAATATAAATATAAGATGCGTGAAAAATCTACAGTTAAACCTTAAGATATCTATATGAAAAATTTCTTACCGCTTTAGCAATAGCAAAAGTCTTGTGATCTACTACCGCAGGATTAGTATTGGGCATTGCAAAAATGGTTGTTATGCCCCCAGCGAGCGCTGCCGCGGTGCAAGAGGCGAAATCTTCTTTGTGGACCGCTCCAGGATCGCGGGTATGTACGTGCACATCGATAAGGCCGGGTAGTCTGATCATTTTACGTGATGAGATACAATCGATATGCGTTTTCATACGCGGTGCTTTCCCGCCGACCATTGTCAATGCCTACACAAAGAAGAAGCGAGACAATTATTATTATTTCTTTTATTCATTTATTCTTTCACTTATTATCGTCATCATTCGCGATCACATAATCTTATACAATTGATACAAAGTTGCGCGTGCATAGTGTAATCGTATGATGCACTTGAATGATCAAAACGAGATACAAGTGCCTTGATGGAAGATTATTTGTCTGTCTTGAAGGAAGATTATTTATAACGATGAATTAAAAATTTAAATGCTATCTTTTATATTAAGTTAAATATTTTATTATATATTATTGCTTTTCTTACGTTAAACCTTTGATATCTTATCAATAAAGTAATTTGGTATATTATATTTATGTTATCTGTATTTCGACGCATCGACATATCGATAACTAGTTATACCTATACTCTTAATCATTACAAAAAATGTAACTCAATCATTGAGAATTGAAAAAATTATTAATAATTTTTAACCAATTATTTAAATATTTTTAAATATATTTTTTAGTAAACGAATTTTATTTATTTAAATAAATTTATAGATACTATCGCAATTATCATCAAATTTAAATATTAATAATTGTAATAAATGATAATATATTTGTAAAAAAATCTCGATAATTTTTTAAAACATTAGCATATAAGGATTAGAATTTCAAATGTATGTAGGCTCTAAAATAAACTTCGATATTCAGTTATAAAATATTTCTTTTTATCACATAAATGCTAAAATAGTGTTTAAATTTTTGAAAATTAAGATTAAATATAATCTTAAAATATGTGGGTCCTGAAGTGAACTTTGTACCTAATATGCCTTATCAACAATGTGCACAAAATGTTATGAGTAAGAGTGAGTAATATAATCTTGTTTATCAAAAACGATCTTTGATCACTGACGCAGGTTTGATATAAAATGTAGTTTTAAATTAGAAGGTAACGTCACGTAAGCTTATTTTAATCGTACTATTTAATCAAATTACTTTTTGAAATAAAATTTATTTTGCACACGACGTCTCTTTAGTAGGATCGAAAATCTGGATACTTACTTCAACTAGGAGCTTCGCGCATTTAACATCCGTAATCAAAGGTACGGAATAATCGATGGCTAGTCTTCTCGTTCGGTAACCATGCGTCATGAAATTGGAAACACGCCGAGCACCGCCGTTTCTCATCGGCAGATTGATCACGAGATCGAATTGCTTTTTCGACAAGAAATCGGCGAGATGCCGAAGCTGGCTCGGACTGGAATCCTCGTTCACGGCGATGTTTTCGAACGTCCATTGTACCGGTTCTACCTGTAACAATTTAACTTGTTACAACATATATGTATAAGTATATCACACATAAGTGATTAACTTTTAAAATGTTTAATAGATATATAACATTCTACAAAGATAGACGTTATCACCTTGATAATCGCCACTTGTACTACTAAAAAGTATTGTTTGCATATTTAACGTTACGCGATTTGATGCCTCAGCGGTGCCTAAATGCGGCACACTTTAATATAACAGGACCGAAGATTGTTTGCAAAGGGGAATTTAATATTATTTTAGATTTTCGTACATTTTGGATTAGTTTTTTATTTGTAATTTATATACATATAATATCGCATATTAAAATATCTAAAAATTGTTTTAAAATGTAATAATTTAACTATTTCATTCATAACATTTACAGACTCAAAAAAATCTATATTAAGTTTTCATATTAAGTATATTTTTAGTTCAGAAGTATAGAAAGAATGTTATCTCCAAAATGCCGTTCTTGACATTTCGTGACTTTTCGTATTAATTAACAAATCAAAATCATGGAGATATTTGTATATTTTGTAGAGAAATTTCAATTTTTGTTAGTTTCCGCACCACTGTGCCGCGATCGTCGAAGAAGATATCGACCAGTGGAGATTACTGGCACACAATCTTTGGTTTATCAGAATATTCTGAAAGAGACCTTGATCGTTAAGATCGATATCTTTTCTCATCTTTCAGAAGAGCAAACTTGCTGCCCGTTTTTAGGGCAATCGAAGATATACGTCGAGAGGAACAATACCGATTTGTAACCATGCTTCGGAATTTAATTAATTCGTAATTTGCCAAATTACCTTGATAAGGTAATTTCACGCACAGATTAGATAACGGTAGCAATTTTTATTCGCGATATTGCCGTACGTGACGTCAATTGACGAAATAAATGTTACCGTGTGGAGTACTATGGTCCTGTGCGAAGAGCGATACCGCGAAATTCGATAGCGTTTCGAGAGAAACCCGCAGATAGACCTGGACGCGGGTCTATGTACGATAACTCGTGAGGATTACCTCAATAATAATTTTACGATGATATTCCTTATCCACAACGGGTGCGCTATTACAATGTTTTCTGCAATCTTTTGTGTGCGCGTCTATTGGGTAATAGTACAAGAAAAACTGATTACACACGGTCGGAGAGGGAAGATTACATCAAGTAATCAATATTACTGTAACTTAATCATTATATCAACAACTTCCCTTTTAGTAATTGCTACTATACTTGCTGCTATACAAGACTGGCGCATATTTTTGGCTAGCATTAATATTTTGCATTATATTTAATTATACTTGGAACTTATTGACTAAAAATCTAAAATAGAAATGTTTGTTTTATGTAAAAAACGTACGGTTGATATGTAAAAAATGTAGGTTAGCAGATATTATTAGGGAGAAGATAAAATACGGCTTTACTGATAAAAGTTACTTGTTTAGTTGAGGATTAACAGACGCGATAATCAGACCTAGGAAATACCGTCAGGAGAAGAGGAAATATTGATAGGATATGGATGTGAAAAGAGAATAATGAAGATTGTTCTAAATATACCGCTTCTTAACGGCTGATGCATTGTACCTATAATTATATATGATCCAAGATAAGTGATATGATATTGCTGGACACTGGCGAGCTCGCCAGTGGAATACCGAAGCTTTATCTTACCCGATGCCAGCGCGATCTTCCACAAGTATTTTACATCGGGCATGTTTGCCGATGCCCAATAGTGAGCGGACGATTAAAAGCGATAACGTGATAGCTATTTATCGACCCCAATATCCCGCGAGAAGACTACTGCCTCACCGGTCATCGACGTGGCCTCACGCGCGTACGCACAATGCTGCGTCCCCGTTTTCGTTGACCTTGAAACTAGAATGAAGGAGTGTGTCGGTGATCTATAGTGAAAACCCCCGAAGTGGCTTATAGTGGTACCGCGACCGATCCTGAGGACGCGCGCCCCACGTGGGGATACTCCACGTGGCCGTCTCTCGCTCTCTCTCTCTCGTATGTGTGCACTTTGTTATGTCATTGGGTGAAAAGGGACAATGGGACTCACAAAATCAAAACACAAGAGAGATGCCCATTCGGGAAACAGTAACTACGGATCCAAATCAAAGGGTGTAGCCAGCCAACAGGTGGACGAGTACGAGGATGTGGAATTGATGCTGCTGAGGAAGGCCATCGTAAACGATCCTAACACTTTCATCCTAAACAATCTCATGATGTGTATCCAGTTCTTCGAGAATTACGAGGAGTAAGCACTCCCGTTCCAATGTTTTTTTTTTTCACGGTGATTTGTTGCGGAATAATAATAGTTCGTGGCACAATCAATTGAGAATGTAAACGGACTTTGAAATGGGATACAATATTCAGTACATGCTATATATTAACAAATAATCTTAATAAAGATTATTTCAGAGGATAAAGCTTAGTGCCATTAAATAAATACTTGCACTTTCAAGTTGAAATACTGTTAAGAGATTAGAAAAAGCGTAACAGTGAAACTAGTACCGATTTATTTATGAAGGACAGCCATATTATTTATATATCTTCTATATTATGACCGGAAATTTATTAGGATTCTGGGGATTATTTCGTGATTAAGAATTCAACTTGATTAAATCTAATCTACAAATTCTTATATATGAAAAATATTCCTTGTGATATCAAGAGTGGAGGAAGTGCACTCATGAATTCTTAACAATTTGTTTTTTAATCCGCAATGCGGTAAATCCCCTCGAAACTGTGACCATGCGCACTTTCGCAAGATAAAGAATCGCCTTTTCATGTGCAATAAAGATTTATACTGCAATATTATTTATATTATATTGAACAAGAATTAATTCAAATAAATTATTCATAAGAATGTTAGTTTATTACACTATAATATTAT
Source organism: Temnothorax curvispinosus (assembly GCF_003070985.1). NCBI lineage: Eukaryota > Metazoa > Arthropoda > Insecta > Hymenoptera > Formicidae > Temnothorax > Temnothorax curvispinosus. The sequence continues at coordinate 58,114 of NW_020214308.1, forward strand.
ATTTTTATTATTTTTCTCATATTCTAATATTGACAATTATTTTTAAAAAATCTTTTAAACATTTATTTCTACTTTTATATGTTGAAGTTTTAATTAATTATAATAATGAATGCAGTGCAGAAAGAAGTGTCAGTAAAACATATATACTACGTAAAGATAAATGTAATTAGATGTATAGATCCTGATAATGACAGACTATGCAAAACTAACTGTTGGAAAACTACTTTTACAGAGATATAGTTCAAATTAAAGAGACTCTGGCATTGTCCTACGAAAGCGAATTAAATAAGATGCTACCATCTCAAAAGCACGTTTTGTTGCCGGATGTTCTTCAGGAGCATATCTCGCATAACATCGCCTTTACTTCAAAAAGACAAACCGGTGATCTTATCATAGAACCGTTGCAACCCGTCCGCATTTTTGTTGTGCACGACAATATCGAAATTACAGAGCAACATTATCCATCAGAGTATAGTAGCTTGAACAATGGGATTACGTATAATATGATGGTACAACCAAGTGAGCACCCCGGTGAGTAAACTAGCTCCAACTAGCTCATAAAGTATCTCAGATTGTCTTTGCTTCTTTTCCTAATGTGTTCTTGGCTCAATTTGAAGTAAATTTGTTTTTAACAAGAATGTAATTAATCAATGGTTTAAATTATACAAAAAGACTGTTTAAAATTTGAAATATTTTCGCAAAGCAAATTTTAAACACAAAATATGTAAAATAAAATTTTATTCCATAATTCAATTTGAAGAAAGTTTTAAATTAAAATTATTTTCACATAAGCATATTAGTTTTAATAATTTGTGTTTTTCAAGCTATTATATAAACTTGTGAATATAATATTAGAAACTCTCTCTCTCTCTTGACAAAATTTATGGAATTTGATGAGAGTTAAAGTTAGATTTTATTTAATTGAAATAGCTTCAAATAAAATTCTTTGTATAGAAAGAATTTCTTATTGAATTTAGTAGCATAGGGCTAAAATCACAAATGTTCTGATAGGATACGTGCGGTTGCGACGTCTCGACGAAACGCCGTACGCGGGGAACTCCACCAAGGAAGAAGATATCAATCCTTCTTCAATGGCGGATGACGACGAGATATACGATGGCGACAGCGAGAGCATTTATGGCCGTTCGAACATGACGCATCAAATCAGAAAGAGAGGTCTCCAGACCTCATCAATTTTCAATGTCAGATCTTTGCCCAATCTACATGACGACGAGACAATATACGAGGACCAAATATCCCTCTCCCGTAAAAATATTTATGGAACCCGATCCAATCATGACATCAAAGCCGAGTCTGATTGCGAGCACATGTCCTCGACGGAGGAGAGAAGGTGTCAAGGCAAGGAAACGTGGTCGACGCAGGCCAGGAAAGGGAGTTACCAGCGTTATCCCCGATCCAGCGAGTTGAAATCGGCGGGGCAGAAAGTCCGCAGGCCGGGAAGCAGCTCGAGTTCCGGCTACCGATCCGGAGCTTGCGACAGCGATAGCGACTGGAGTTACCAAACTCTGCCAAAACCTAATGTGCAAGCTACTCGTAACGGGACCGAGACTGCTACGGACGCAACCACGAAGATCTATTCGAACGCGAGGATTCCGACGCAGTGTTTCAAGAAGATGAGGATCACCAACGACGGCAAGATCTACACGTTGCGACTGGAGCGAAAGGCGCAGAACAACAAACAGCTTCGCCTCATGATTGCCGACAGGCAATACGACTGCGACGTCTTCTACACTAGTAGTGAAGTATTCATGAACTACTTTGTCGACCTCTTCGTAGACCAATTGGCGAAGCCCCTGGGTTTTAAACCGGAAGATCTGAATCGCGTGGAGGAGTCGGTCATTTACTGTGACAAGGTAATTGACTCGCACAATCCCAGGCTGCGCAGGATCGAGTCCTACGAGATCTCGCCGACGATATGGCTGCAATGGCCGGAATACGCACAGGAGTGGCTGGATAGGCCGAGGAGCACCTGGCCCGAGTACAACGACATCAACAAAGTGAAGGACTTTGGCTGCTACGTGGTGCCCGAGGACTCTCTACCGAGAAAGAGGAACCTTATGCCGAGAGAACTGTCTTGGCGCCATCGAGTCGCCAAGAAGAATATCCACCAGGAAATCGAGTGGCAGCTGACGTTCCCAGCTGCGGAACGGTATCTGGAGTGCTGCATGACGCGCTCGCAAGTGCAAGTGTACCTGATCGCGTTGATGCTTCATAAGACCTTTCTAAGACCAGTTCTGGACACGATGTACGGCCTGACCACATCTCACATTAGAAATAAGCTGTTCTGGTTGATCGAGGAGAACGACCGACCCTCCAAGTGGCCCGACAATCGGACCGGCGAGTGCCTGGTCAAGCTGCTGAACAGCCTCTATCGCTGCATCAGTCTGAACGAGCCAACTCTACCGGACTATTTTCTTCGCGATAAAAATGTGTTTAATAAAGTGCCCCCCGACTACCTGTTGCACAGCCAGAAGCAACTGAAGAGGATAACCGAGAACCCCGTCATGTATGTGTTCCACGCGATGGAGAATATCAAGCATAGCAACAAGTTCTTCCCACGATTAAACTTTACGAAGCTGTTCAACATATTGACGAAGCCGTGGATGTCGGTGGTGAATCCAGCCTTAGACATGTACCGTTTGTCATCGTCGAAGCTCGACGAGTCCTACAGAGAGGAGATCTATAACAAATCCGGCGGATTCTGGGACAAGAATCGAAAAAAGAATTCAAACTACAGTGCGCCAATAACCGCGGGTTACAAAACGCTCATCACCCCGCGCAAGGCCACGGATTCTATCGTCGAGATCTCGGTGAGTTCCTCAAGCGATAAGATTATCGATCGGCGTCCGTAATGAGCAATCCAGCGCGACACATTACTACACATACTACACGACTTCCCGCGAATCTAATCTTATCACCGTATTCTCTCGCGATTAGCGGATCAAGAGTCAGGGTTAACATTCCCGTCTCATTTTTTTTCCTTTTCTTTTCCAGGAACGGTGTGCCGAGTTGGAGGGTCTAAGGCTGGCCGCTCTGTTGGACTTCTTCATCACGCACTTCATTAAAATGGCCGAGTGCTGTCATAGGTATCGGGCTTATCAGCAGAAACAGGTTTATCTTGATCAAGCGGATCGATTGTCGATTATCCTATCGGAGATGACCAGGTACAAGGACGACGCTAAGGCTTATCGCAAGAAGATCTATGATCTGAGAATGAAACCGACGATGAATTCAACGAGATCGCAGAACGAGCCACCGGAAACGCCTAAGAGGAATATTCAAGAGCCTATATTCAGCGGCACCCTGAAAGATCGTTTCACGCGACAATTCGCTGAGATGATGAAGCTACCAAAGAACGAGCAATCGCAATCTAGTCATGAAGATCACACGAATAAGGTCACGAAAACAGCTGTCCCCGAAATACGATTTACGATTGAGGGAGACGCGCAAGCGGATGCTGCGAGTGTGATTATCAGCGAGGACGAAAGTTCTTACACTTCGAGGAAGCCTATATCGAAGGATCAGGGTGACTCGGGCGACTCGGCCTCGGGCACAGTACGGAAAGTGGTCTCTCTAGCGGACAATCTAAACGATACGACATATACATGTGTTTAGGAATAGGGCGTAGATGATCTGTGGAAAAAAGAAGCAAGATACAAGACAAATCTTTGTATTCAATGATCACCCTCGAAGCATAGTATTTATTGTTATATTTCGAGAGTGATCGATAATTGATTTAGTAAGTAATCGAGGAAGACTGAGCGTGCGATAATCGTATGCTTGCGAATTGTCGATATTCGATCATCGCGTTATGCAAAAGCGAACATACATGTAGTGATTACACTACACACACACACACACACACACACATGTAGTGATTAGCAATAGTTAAAATAATTTATAAAAATAGCTGCAGTCAGGTTCAGCCAACTAGCCAAGTTGCTTTTGTAAGATAGCAATGTCATCGTAACGCACCGTCAGTGTACTTAGCTTAGTAGATCGTGTTGCTGGATTACGTGTTTCAAAAAAGAATCTTTTATTAAGAAATATTTCTAATTTAAAGAAGAAATCGATTAATTTTATACCTCATAACACACTTATCATTTGTCTTTTTGAACTTTATACACTAATCTAATGATTTCACTACTCTATCTTTCATTATTTCGTTATCATTAATCTCATTATCTTTGTATCTATTGTCAGTTCATTAAATCCCTTATTTTATCACGATTAAATGTGATATCTCTTTGATTCAAATATTCATACTGTAGAATCATGTATGATATTTTACAGTACAGTATTATATTTTACATGTTATAATTCAAATTGTAAAAACTCCACAAATTTAACCAATGTGCGGACACATCTTTCACAAATATCTTCTTCTTTTAATCATTCTTGTAAATATTACGTGTAAATAATTCTTTCTATATACGTGATCACACGCGAGTGATAATTAAATATTATATTCAAAACGACATGAAACATTTATATAATGAGATCTTTTTACTTACCTCGACACCATGCTCGGTATAAAAGTCAGCGGTACCCATGCTAGCATACAACTTGTATCCCATGTTCTTTAGATTTCTGATAGACTCAAGCAACTCCATTTTATGCTTGAAACTTCCCACAGATAGCAAAATACCTCTTTGTGGTATATGAAAACCGGTGCTCATCATGCCTTTCAGGTAAGCTTCATAACGATTCTCGCCGAAACAAGCTACTTCTCCAGTAGATACCATCTCAACACCCAACGTTACATCAGCGCCTTCAAGTAAGTTAATATCAATTATATTTTAATGATTTTTTAAAACTACATTATAAACCAATTAATCTAATAATAGCTAATAATCTTTTTAAACTTTGAGCAAAACTTTTTTAGAGTTCAAATAATTTAGAAGAAACAATTTAAAAGCAAAGTTAATCATGAAAAAAGAAGGTTTATCACACAAAAATATTTAAAAAATAATAATATTAGATAATTAAGAAACTTGGATGTAGTGTATAATGTTGCCAAAAGTTACAATTTCCGTAAATTATATATAAAACTAATGTTTTTACCTTTAAGACGAGAGAAGGAAAATTGTGGAACTTTTATTCCAACTTTTCCACAGCCAGCTAAAACGTCCACAGGTTCAACTGTTAACCCCATGATTAAACGAGTTGCCGTCGCTACAAAATCGTGATCTAAAGTTTTGGAGACGAAGGGGAAAGACCTGGATACTCTTACGTTACACTCAATCACCTTCAGCTCGTTATTCTGCACAAAAAAATGTTACTAATTATCAATTTTGTTAAATATAAAATATAATAAAATCTATATATCAATCTGTACAACTAATATTTTTGATGTCTAAGCAACAAAAGTATGAAAGTAATGTGCAATTGTAAAATTAGATAGGCAATATAAAAGTATTATTTTAAAGATAATAATAATTGTGCGTTATTAAATTTAATTCATTAATTTTTAAACACATAAAAATTAAACAATACGTACCTTCGCAATTAGCTGCATGTTGAAAGGACCAGTGACTCCCAAAGACGCTGCTACTGCTTTAGAGATCGTCTTTATCTTCGCTAGGGTTTGCATGTTGATGTCCTGCGGTGGTGTTACTAACGTGGCATCACCCGAATGAACGCCAGCATTTTCCACGTGTTCGGATACTGCCATGCATAAAATAATCCCCTCGTAAGCTACGGCGTCGACGTCAATCTCCTTCGCCTCGAGGATAAACTTCGATATTACCACGGGATGTTCCTTGCTGACTTCGCTCGCGCTTTTCAAATAAGACTCGAGATCTTGATTCGAATAGGCAACGTTCATCGCAGCTCCGCTTAGCACATACGAAGGCCTCACAAGGCATGGATAGCCGACTTCCTCGCAAAACTCAATCGCCGACTTCAAGTTTGTTAGTTCTTTCCATCTTAAATAAAAAAAAGAAACAAATTACGGGAATAATCACAACAAATGTATGTATGTATTTATGTATATCTAGTAAAATTTGTACCTGGGCTGCGATATACCGATGCTATCAAGCATACGGGAGAACTTGAAACGATTTTCGGCACCGTCGACGGATTCCGGGGAGGTTCCGAGGATCCGAGCCTGCTGTCTATGCAGATCCATGGCAATATTGTTAGGTAGTTGTCCACCCATGGATAGAATTATACCCTCAGGACACTCACAGTCGTATATGTCCATCACCACCTCGAATGAGATCTCCTCGAAGTACAATCTGTCGCTCATATCGTAGTCTGTACTAACTGTCTCTGGATTGTAATTCACCATGATGGTCTTACGTTCAAGATTTCGCAGTTCTCTCAGGCAACTCACGGCACACCAATCGAATTCTACCGAGCTGCCGATTCTGTACACGCCAGAGCCTGAAAGAAACATTAAATTTCTCATTTGCAACAATATATCGTTTATGTCCACCTTTAAATTATGTTTAAATCGATAATCTCTTATTAGTTGGGCGCGTACAAAACAAAATAGTATTTTCTTATTAAAGAAGTCTTGTTGCTTCAAGAAGTTTTGCTGCGATTAATCAACGATAATTATTCAACGCTGTACCTATCACCATTGTATATCCGCCAGGAAATTCTACGTCGTGAGTAGAGCCATTGTACGTTAGATAAAGGTAGTTCGTAGTGGCCGGCCATTCAGCGGCCACTGTGTCGATTTGCTTGACCATCGGCAGAATTTTATTTTCCTGTCTCTGTATTCTGACAGCCAGTTCGGAGCTCTTCACTATCGCGGCGATCTGTTTGTCCGAGAAGCCGTTCTGCTTTGCGCCCAACAGCAAGTCGCGCATGAGTTTCGTATGATCGGTATTCTCCAGCAGCACGTAATAGTCGATGATGTTCTTCATCTTCTCGAGGAACCAGCGATCTATCTTGGTGAGTTTGTACAACCGGTCGATCGAGTAACCGGCTTTGATCGAAGCCGCGAGAACGAACATCCTTTTGTCGGTCGGCTTCTCCAATTCTTCGTCGTTCGCCGGTTTGACGTAAGGATCGAAGCCGTTCACATTCTCGTTGACCATTCTCAATGCCTTCTGGAAGGCTTCCTCGAATTTACGACCAATCGCCATCACTTCTCCCACACTCTTCATGGAACTGCCGATCTGAAATGTATTGCGGTTATTAGAAAATGTAATATGTATTTTAAAATAAACTATGTTAAAGTAAAAAATTCATATAAATATAAATTTGCATTATTGATAAAAATCACATAATTTTACTTTGATTAGCTTTTTGTGCGTTTTTAAATTTTAATTCTACTAAATTTTTGATTGACGTTCAATCCCGTGGTTCAAGTTTCAATGAATCAGCGAAGCAAATCGCAGTTAAAAATTAAGAAATTAATTCAATACCTTCGTGCTGACGCGTTGAAACTTGCTAAGATCCCATCTCGGTATTTTTACCACGCAGTAATCAAGACTTGGCTCGAAGCAGGCCGTCGTCTGTTTGGTAACAGAATTACAGATATCCGGCAGGCGTATTCCAAGAGCCAATTTGGCAGCTACGTAAGCCAGAGGATAACCCGTAGCCTTGCTGGCCAAAGCCGAGCTTCTGGACAGTCTGGCATTCACTTCGATAATGTAATACTCTCCGGAGAATGGATTTAGCGCGTACTGGATGTTACATTCCCCGACGATGCCGAAGTGCCTGATGACCTTAATGGCAGTAGTTCGCAGCTTATTGTACTCTTTATTCGACAGGGTCTGGCTCGGTGCGACAACGATCGACTCGCCAGTGTGTATGCCGAGTGGATCGACATTCTCCATATTGCACACCGTGATACAGTTGTCGTATGCATCGCGGACAACCTCATATTCCACCTCCTTCCAGCCCTTCAGAGATTTGTCGATTATTAATTGATTGGAGTGAGCTAGAGCTTGTTGCGCCAGTGTCTTCAGCTCCTCTTTCGTGTTAGCAAAGCCTGACCCGAGACCACCGAGCGAGAACGCAGCGCGTGCCATTACGGGGTAGCCCAGTTTTTCAGCAGCTTCTAATGCCTGTTTAGAAAGAAATTGTATATCAAAAGTAAATGTATGTTGGCGATACATTAGACATGGAATTCTCATTTTATAAAAATATAAAAAATGTTATAAAATTTGTTCAAAAAATTTCAATTATTTATCAGCAGCTACAAATTTTATCGTGGACGAAAATCATTTAAAATATATTCAAGATTGATATGTTATATTGATATGAACTAAAAATATTTAAATCTGTAAAAAAGATCACTATAGTGAGTCATTTACCTCCTTTACGGAGTACACAGCAGCACTCGGTGCAACTCTTTCATTTATCTCGCTAATACGTTCTGCGAAAATCTTTCTATCCTCGGTTTGTATAACAGATTCGATTGGCGTCCCTAAAATTTTAACATTGTACTTGGCGAACACGCCGTTCTTCTCAAGTTCTACACCACAATTTAGGGCGGTTTGCCCGCCGAATGTCAATAATACACCATCCGGTCTTTCGGATCGTATTACCTAAAACAAATTATTGAACAAATGTTCTTTTAATTTTAATGTTAAATATTAGGTAAAATTTGATATCTATATTTCAATGTTTAACTGGTTTACGTCAAATGAAACATTCTGCATCAATGTTAACGATGTTTAAAGGTATATTGGTACATTATTCAAATTATAGTTATTAGTGATAAGTCATTAATCTGAGAATTTTCGTTCTTTGGACTTTAAGTGCAACTAAGCTTACCTGTTCTACATATTCCGGTATAATTGGCAAGAAATATACTTTGTCAGCCATCCCTTTTGACGTTTGCACCGTGGCGATATTAGGATTTATCAAGAGAGTCTGTATGGACTCTTCTTTTAACGCTTTAATCGCTTGCGAGCCCGAATAATCGAATTCTCCGGCCTGGCCGATGCTGAGTCCTCCCGAGCCCAGAATCAATATCTTTTTCGGTTTTGCGGTCACGATTGGGACCGAAGGTCGATAGGTCAGCCTCTCAGTGAGCCTATTCTTTATAGAAACGCAAGGACGATTATTAACCTGGTCTTTCACACTTTCCAGGAACACATCGAAAAGGCATTCGAGATCCTCAGGCCCTGCTGTGTGTTCCGGATGAAATTGAACGGAAAAATACGGCAAGACGGAGTGGATTACACCTTCATTGCTATTGTCATTGGCGTTGGTGAACAGCACCTCCCAATCAACCGGCATTTGAGCAGCATCGACGCAAAATCCATGATTCTGCGAGGTCATGTAACAACGTCCGGTAACGTTATGCGTCGCCGGTTGATTGTGCCCTCGATTGCCGTATCTGCAAAATGAGTGACAGGCATCGCTTGTAACAGTCGGCTATTATACTTCGTATTACATACACAGACTATTCGCGCATGACAGAACAATGATTCGTCTAACGGTAGAAACAAAGAATAGAAGTAAGGAATATCGGGATTAAAACATCTGTGATAAGAATGTGTGAATTTCTAACGGTCTTTCTTGTTTTTCTAGCAGTATTTGCTAATGAGAGCAGTGTTGACACATGTGATTCATTTTGGTATACGTACCGCATTTTGTATGTGACACAACCAGCGGCTATGGAGAGCAGTTGATGCCCAAGACATATGCCGAAGATGGGTCTTTTCTGTTTGAGTACCTCTCGGATATTTTCTACAGTCACTTGGCTCATGCTGGGATCACCCGGGCCATTGCTCAGGAACAGACCGTCGTATTCGGCAGTTTTGAAGTCGTAGTTCCATGGCACGACATCCACGCGAGCACCACGTTTCAACAGGCATCTCAGTTGGTTGTATTTTAAGCCACAATCAATTACACATATACGAGGACGCCCGTTCGGATTATACGTCTTGGGAATCGGCTGAAAAATATTACATATATTTGTACAAAACTCTCTTTGTTGAAAAAGTGTCGCTTTCATTTAAGTAGCTTTATATGCGAGAATATTAACGCATTCGCCTGTTAATACATTTGTATTACATTTGATTATTCGTAAATGGTACAACGGTTTAAGGTAGTCGGAATGCAGCCACGGACTGTTACTTTGACTTAGGTGCTGCGAAAAAGGACTACCTTAAAAAAATTAAATAAAATCGAAGCATCAGGCAAGATGCTCGTTATTACCTGAGAAACTTCCGCAACGAGGTTTCTCTTGTTAGGATCTTCTATTGGAGGCGTTATTGGCAGAGTATGTGGCGGTTGACCAAGAACTATTCTGCCCAATATAGTACCTTTTTGGTTAATAACTTTTGTCAATGCTCGTGTGTCAATCTCACATATCCCGGGTACGTTTTGCTCTTTCATCCAATCGGACAACGTCTTGGTTTGTCGCCAGTGGCTAGGCTTTTCGCAAATTTCTCCGACCACGAGTCCAGCAGCCCAAATACGATGGGACTCGAACCAGCTGTGTCAAAATTAATATTCACTAATCAATGTACAAAGTAAAACTTTTGATATTTGCACACGCATATTATTTCTTAATTTATAAACGCGCAGAAAATTTAAAAAAGTTTTTCTTACAGGTATTTTATAAGAAATATACTTTACATTTGGCATTTTTCTGTTGATTGATATAAAAAATTTTAAAATGTAATTGGAAGATCATTTTTTTAATGCATAAAAAAGTATACTTCTATAAAAAAAGATAAATAATTTTTACTAAAGTAATGTTGTTTAATATTTTGCACATTATTTTTCTTACAAACTTCACGCTAATAATATTTTAAAAATGTGTTTTAGGTATCATGGAAAAAGCGTATTGCTGCTTTGGTCAGTTCGATGCACGTGCAATGGACAAAGATTAATATTGTCATTGAGTGAAGTCGTTAATAGGCACTGAGTTGAACCTGATTGCAACCACTTACTACGGTATGCCGTATTCATCCTTTTCGTTTTCACCAAAGATGCCATAGTTTCCTATGAGCGGGTATGTGAGTACCAAAATCTGAGCGTGATAAGAAGGATCCGTAAGTGACTCCGGATAACCGATCATACCAGTCTGGAAAACTGTAAAAGAGGTAATAGTCTTTATATTTGCACATAGGCACGAAGTACACACGCATTATCTCATTTTGCACGACATACTTTTTGTAGTAAAATACAAATTCGAAAAATTCCGCACAATTAATTAAATAATTTCTATAATAATGATACAATAATATATGGAAATTGCTGCACAATCAGAACGAAGTAGTTCGAACTAAAATTGATATATTGCAAAATATATATTTATTATAAATATATATATATGTATCTTATTGATTAAGATTAGAATGTTAATTCTCGCGCAAAAAATTTATTATTTCGCGGACTCTGAATTTTCAATCGATTTTTACAACTATACATGCTTGTTGGTAATAATTACCATATATTACGCGCATATGAAATATAAATACATCAAACATTAATAAAATTAATTTAACATTTATGAAATGTTAATAATAATTAATGATGAAAGGTGCTGGCAACAGATTGAAAGATGCTGCTAAAAATTAACTGCTCGAAACTTTTGACCTTTGAAACAAAATTTATTCAACGACATGTTAATTGCCTACGTTGTTATTGTGCAGTGATACGCGTGTGTAAGCTTGAAAATTTTCCACGCAATATAATGCGTGAGGATTTCTAAGTGAGAAATTATTATGTGTGTGTGTACGTAACTTTACATCAACAAGTTTATATCAACAAGTTTGCATTAATTCGATAGATCTTTTAGTATTGCTTTAGACAATATACGATTACAAGTCACATATTTGTTAATATGTGTCAAATTCACAATATATTAATATATTAATATTAATAATATATAATATATATTAAAATTGCGAAATATATATTATGTCTATTTTAAGAGATTGCGTCTACCGCCCTTTTTCTTTTTCCTTTCTGCCGCTTCTATGAATTTATGTTAAGATAAAGATATATCATATACTACACACGTATACACCGTAATTTAAGACTAGCGAGATTTGATCAACCACGTCTATCTGACATCCACATTTGCAACGTAATCATTTTAGACGGCTTATCACCGTTAACCGGTTGGAAGTAACAACGAATACAAACGAGTAACACCGTGTTCGAGTGTTGAATAAATTAGAAAAGTAATATCTAAAATTGTAGCAGTAATTTTTGCAGTATTAAAGACATTTAAATGTAAGAAACAATGTTTTTTAGTAACTTTTATTTAAAAAAAATTCGAGCAATTTAAAGAGATCTAAATAATTGCTAATATTTCTTATTCAATATCACAATATTTTAAATTCGGAATTTTTGCTGAACGTAGGAAAACTGCATTTTGCAATTATATATTAATATATGTGTAATTCAATATATTAATTTACATTTAAATAAAATACGATTATTAATTCTTAAAACGTAATATGAGTTTTTCATCGTTAAATGTAACAACGGATTCGCGAATCAATGTTAATTTGTCCAATTATCTCTTTCTCGACGAAAATTTCAATTTTAATTTTAAACTTTTAAAAAGTATATAACAAAGCAAATTAAATAAAATTAAAAAAAAAATTGTTTATCAAGGATATTAATCATTAAATGAAAGAAAAAGGAAAGACATTTTTTATTGACGCTCTACTTTACAATTGACGAATCGATATTACGTTTTAAAGGTCAATATCTGCGTAGAAGATATGCTTCTAAAAACGTCCTACACTAAAAGTGAATATATTTTTATCATATCTACTACTTCTTTATGCCGATAAGAAACAATATAGTCAAATAGCAGTCTTCTATAGCACAAATTTTTTAACTGACAAATGTTATATTATTTTAGAAGCTACTATACACTTCAGATATACAATTTTTACCACATATTTAACATCAAGCAATGACACTGCATCGTAAATGCCTCCGATAAATTACACAAAAACATACAGCGTTTCTTTATCTATGTGCGATCAATAAAAATAATGTTAATGCCATTCGCAATATGTTAATATCGACAGGTGTTTGTCATGCAGATCAGATGGTGTGTCCCAATCTTATTATGCCATCGTGCGCGCAGCCAATGCTTTCCGGTTAAAGAAAGTCAGCATGGGAAACAGGATGCACGTGCACGCATACGGCTCCGGCTGAGAGGAGCACGTGTTCACGCTTACGCATGAACTCACCAATTTCACCGTCAACGGATACGTCGGCACCGAAGCGTCGTCCCGGAAAAACACTACCGTCTTCTAAAAGAAGATAACTATTGATCGCGCCATTGAGCCCGGTGGACGCGACGCTGGACATTTTGAATTTTAATATCGTACTTCACCGGCGTACGTGCTACCGACACACTGCGTGCGTCGTGAGTCGGGAGCACGCTTTTAGGCCGTCAAGCGTCTCCCGAGCCTCTCCTACGACGCCGATATGCGCGCTGTTAAAGCATTGTAAATGCGCGTTGTACGACCAATTGGCGAGCAACGTTCCCGCTTTGCTGGCGTAGAAACGCATACCATGTGACTAGAATCGCTGCCGTATCATTGGACCCCACGGCTGGAGTATCGAACGTTTTGTATGCCGCTTTGTTAGCGGGAAGATTTCATTGGCCAACACTTCGAATCAATCTTCCAGGTTTTGCCAGTTTCAATTTTAATTTATAATTTCTGCTTGAAAGTTAATTTTTTAAATGCAATAGAATACTTTTATGTATGTTTAAAATGTTAAGCAATGGGAAATGTATTATACTAGAAAATATGCTGTACTAGAAACAAACGAAAGAGATAGTAATAGTAAAAACGTCATTGTTAATACATATTTATTACAGCCAGTCTAGTATCCAATACCATTTTTATTACTTTTTAAAATATCATATTTTTACGTATAATAATTCGCATTTATAATAATATTTTAACTACAAAAATATAAGTTTTAAATTTTTATCGTGTTTTTCAGTAAAATTTATTTTACTGCAATTAGAAATAGTAAATTATGAGTATTATAAATACGATTATAAAAATCACCGAATAACTCCGAATCTTAAACAACAAATAAGTCTATCAGATCAGATCTAACAAAAATAGAGTAATTTGAGCGAACACACGCAATTATACAAAATTACGCTGCTATTCTTTGATAATCCCAACGATTCTTGCTCTCGTCCTTTTTGTAATGTATTCGATCGGCGATTAATTGGTCCCACGAGTGATAAAATTCCATCATTTTAGGTGATAATTTATAGGCTACGCTAAAAACACAAAAAACTTTGCCTTAATTTTGTCTATGACAATTATATTACTCTCATATATCTAGATTTTATGTTCGCCACATGTTATTTAAATTCAGCTGAAAACCTACACATGATCCGGCATTGGTAGGTCGTCTCCTTTGTATGCTTGTACTAATATCTCATTATACCGACGATTCAAATCGTCCCAGTTAGCCGGTTGGTCCTGATGGCATAGGTAGGTCCGGATTTTGCAGTGCAACGGCTCTCTCTCGTATATAAGTTGACAAGCCGGTCTTTCCAGTTTTTTCATCGATCCCTCTATCCTCACCTAAATCATCATTTCTCGAATTTTAAGCACCACCTGTTCTAGCGCAGACCGTTAGAAATGTTTCTTGTACGTTCTATCAGGGATACTTTCACTTTATATTTTCACTAGTAAAAGTAACAAAAGTTATAAAATATCTGAATAAATGTCAAACATATTAAAGATTGAACAGTTTAACAAGTACGTTTAATATTTAATTGATGAATTATTCCAAAGTTAAGTACTTGCCTGTCGCAAAACATGATGTTTGAAATCGTTCTTATAATTCCACAAAAAGCACATAGCAGTATATGAATTACAATCCTGTAAAGAAAGACAGTAAGAAAAAAGTAAAATCTTCATTATTTTGAAAATATCAAAGCACTAAAGAAGTGAATTAAATTTCAAAATTATTGTATGTCTCTTTCCCAATTTTTGATCAAGAGTCTATTTTTTCCTTCAAAACAATATTTTTAAAAATTATTGTTTTCAGATTTTTACAGTAGGTTCCATTAAAATCGTTTATACTTAAAATGTTAAAGAGATATATGGAAAGAAGCATGTTTGAATTTACGTCTTTTTTGTATAATTCATAGTATGATTTATATGGTGGTAATGTTTAACTAAACTTTCTTTAGAATAAATTATATCAATATTTCGAGATTAATATTTACCATGTCCTTTACTTTCCGACTGCGTGCGTCTGTCATGATAACAAAACCGTCATTATCGAATTCTCGTAACATCATATTTCTCGAGCTGACTTTGCAATTTCTGAGACATAGAATAAGTTCAGTTCACATCTCTCTACTGGATAGTACACTTTTAGGCTATACCTACGGGGAAGAGACAGTCGCTAGACAACAAACATCTACTAATCCAGTTTGGAATCTTATCGCTTCGTCACGCCATATTCTGAAGAGATCAACGGGATTGTCTTCTGGACAAATTTTTGCGAGACCCACGTACTTGCCAGTCGTTGCCATTTCCTTTGTAAAGTACATGTTTTAAATAGATAAGCAGTTATTTATTTTTAAATAGCTGAACAATTACCTTACTTTAAATAGATCAGTTGTCTTATTTTAAATAGATAAGGAATTTTCTTAGTTAAATATTAACAAGATGTACTGAGTTCCACATAGCATTCCAAGAAGATAATTTTAATTACAAGATATACTTTAATATAAACGAATGAAACAAGGCTATTCTATATTATATTCTATATTATTGTTTTTATTTACGCTTTTCTGTTAATGAATAACAAGCTGAAAAAGTAAATCTTCTTTCTATTACGTCAATTAATTTTCGCCAATCAATTTATGGTCTTAATAACATTAGATTAGCAGTTAAACAGTTCAAACATTGGCAATTTTTAAAAAATTTTCTTCAAATTTTACTAATTTATTTATTAATTATTCGAAAAAATTTACCATCAAATTCATCATCGCAGAAATGAATAAACGCCGTGCCACGTTTCCAGTAAATAATCAACGCTTCGACTAAGTCGACAACTTACACTACTACTATTTATGTTCTTATCGATTCTCATCTTCCCCTGCCTGTCATCTCCCACCTACTGCGCATGATTCTGCGCAAAGTGCACTTAGACGAGACTGCCAACACGTTATATAATTCGTCACCATAAGATTATAAATTTTCCGCTGATAAATCATCTGAAACATCGAGAGGGTTGAAGAGAAAAATTTATTTAAAATATCAAATTACTATTTTAGGAAACTTTAATGTGTAAACGATCTTACAAACGTATAGATGCATCGTAATTGCTAAAATAATGATATGAATCTAGGAGATAACATACAAAGCAACTATGTATACGCATGGTAGAATAAATGTAGAGCGAGAAAAATAAGTTAAAAAATTATGCCACGGTAACGAAGGACTTTCATCCTAGACATAAAGAAGACGTTAGGTATTTACAAGAATACGATTGCACGTTCCGGTGATCAGTAACAGGATACGTCGTACCTGATAAAATCATGTATTGATAACAATATGTAACGATATATGTATATTCGTGCAAAACGGATGTGATTGAGTCTCTATCGGCGTACAGTAACAATTCTCCGCGCGTAACAGTTTAGAAATTTCTATCACAATTTCGACATCAGTCCCATGTTTTAGTACAACGGTCATATTTTTCGTCCGGGATCCGTCATGTGTCGAGCATATGTCTCGTTCGCGGTACGTTCAGACAGGTCTTAACTCGTAAACGGATTTCTCAACCAATGGTAGCCTTTATCCAATCGATATGCGACGAAATTTTATCGTACAACCGAGGTCTCTCGAGGCCGTCCTTCGAGCAAGCTATCCTCCAGCTACCGATACCCGTCAGCGCCCATCTCCGACCATCCTCTTGAAGGCACAGCATCGAACTGCCGGCGAGTTCTTCTTCCTATTAAAATTAAAATAATAAAATATTACTGTTATTGTACCATTTATTAATTCCGCTTATTATTTAGAATATATTTGTGTCTTGAGAAACAATAAAATAGAATTCCTGTAAAAGTTAAAGAATAAAATCAATTAAAAACACTTTAAAGATAATAACTTATGTTGAGAACTTTAGCTTACGTTGCAATCGTCTGTAGAATATGCTTGCTCGGTACAGACACTGTTCACTGAAGGGATACTGATATTTTCGCATTTCTCCATTGCACTTTGTTTGAGTTGTACCCTTTGTAACACATCGCCTATCAGGAGAAAAAGAGAGAAATATTATATGTGTTGTTTCAAGCAGTTTTTGTCTGCAGTGCTTTGTCTTTCAAGTTATTCAAATAAAAAATTAAACGTTTCAAATTAACGTTTAAAAGTACATTCTATAGTTTTCTATTTTGATTTATTTTCTACTACCTAATAGAGTTTTAGATTTTTATTGTTAACATAATATGCATATTGGCATGCATTTTTTAATTTAAATATTTTATTAGTAAAAAATACACATGTTACGATAACGTAATAACAAGTCGATTTTTTTAATAGTTAAAGTTATTTTTTGATGTTCTATAAGTGCCTAAAAAATATTTTAATTTTCGAGAAAGAAACTATCTAGATTTTGAAAGGTCAGGGTCAGTAGTACATCACGATTGTACACGTACGATTTCTCGCCCAACCAAGAGTGTTGCATTGCGATGTGTTGCTCGGTGGATCCTCGCTGGAGGGCAGGCAAACCGGTCTCACGAAGTCCGAAAAGGTCGTCACCGGTCTATCTAACTTCACCAGAACGGTCGTGCCCTCCACCGGTGATTTGATCATACCGACGATTCTGCGTTCTTGTTCCCAGGGTGACGTGCTCGAAAGTCGTACAACTCCAAGTCGAGCCGACCATTCCGCTTTCGGTTGACTATAAAAAGAAATAGATATCGTAAAAATTAGGAGTGTATGTGTAACATATACAATATATATGTAACGTAATATATTAAAATTGATAACTGCTTTCTTTGACTTCATAATTCCGTAATGTAAAAAAGAATTTTCTCAATACGGTATATATTTTTATAGTAATAAGTTAAACTCACCCTTGGAAGCAATACGCGGTTGTGAGCAACCAATTGTCTGCCACGAGAGTGGCATCGCAAACGTGAACTCCTTCCTTGAAGAGTGCAACATGCCAAGGCCAATCGCCAGGTTCTGCTATCTTATTCAGACCATTAGTACCGCCATTAGCACGTAGAGATTGTATTCCGCACTCTAATTTTCAGAAATCAGAATCAAAATATAAATGGGCAAAATCGGAAGATAACATAAATGTGAAAGTCAAGTCACATACAAACGCACATAGAAAATAAACATAATTAATAATTCCAATTTAAAAGAATATAAATTGGAAAAAATTTAGAGGATAATTGCGCCAAAGCGCTTATTTAAATAATGAAAAATTGTATTATACGTATAAGTAGAGGATTCGTACCGAGATCAGAACAGCGGACGTACAGAACTTCCTTGCTGGGGCAAGGAGCCCGGACGAATGTGATTTCCGGTGCTGAGGGATCTTCCATGTACACGTACGGGACATCCTCTTCGTCATCAGTTCTTACTTCGACGGAAGCTACGCCACTATATTGAAATTGCAAAAAATAATGATTTATAAGTTATGAAATTCTAATTGCGCGAAATGATTATATAAAATGTGGATAGATCTCAAATTATAGTTAATATCCGAATAGTGTCGATTTTTAGTCCTTGACTATTCCAAATTTTTATTTTAACTTAAAAAAAGATTTTTGCGAAGAGATACTTACGTATATGTGAGTAGAGTACACAATGAGCTTGCTGCTGTTTGGAGAACATTATCCATCTCCGTTTCTGGTAGAGTGGCGTTTAAATTCGCCGTACAAAGTTTGCCGATGGTACCTTTCTCATTGAATACGACGTACCCCTCTTTGTTGTACTTCGCAACGTGCGGCGTGCTCCAGGATTGCGATTTTAGCTCGTGGACGCTCGGCGCCAAGAATACTGTGACAAAAATGTGTATAAAAAATACAGGACATTTACAGTGCTGCAATTAGCTTTTCATGTGCCGCATTTATTTCGATTTAATTAACATTATATCTTCATCAAAATTAAATTAATGTTTCTTTTCATCTTCCTCAAGTGCAATTCTTTGCGCTATTATTACTTATAACCCGTCTGGGAGCGGGGTCAGAATATCACCCAGGGTAGGCCCTGCCTGTCGTAAGAAGCGACTAAAAGAGCGACCCCCAACGCGAGTTGGGCGATAGGCTCACAACCTGTCCCCATAAAACAACATTGTGACGAAAAGCGAAAGCCTCGGAACGGTCAGATTCAACGGCAACACGAACCCGCAGGAGGCCAGAGTCCGACTTGGACTTGGACTGTAGCGCCATTGAATTGAATTGAATTGAATTATTATTTATTATATTACTCACGACAATCTTTTTCGTCGCTGCCGTTCGGACAGTCCATCTTGCCGTCACATCGCTTCGTATGTGGCACACAGCTTCTTCCTACTCCGCAATGCATGTAACCATCCTGGCAGTAGGCGCAATTCTTTTCATCAGAAAGATCTGGGCAATCAATCACGCCGTCGCAAATCCTTGGAGATAAAGCTTTCGACTGAAGCGCCTGCACGCATCCTATATTGATGTTCACATTGACTAATTAGCTCATAAAATACTGTGCTTTTTGTAATTTGGCTAAAGAAAGACTGTTCTGTATTAACAATAATTAAATACTCTATTCTATAATTAGTCGCACCTGGCTTCGGCCTGCAACTACCAGGACCGGCATACTCCGGAAAGTTGGAGCAATCCAAGGCGTGTTTTATCTTCTCGGGGAGACGACTGCCGCACCCATTCCAGAACTCCCTGCAGAAGCTCCTGCAAGGCAGTTGCAGCAGATCCTCCGGTTGACTCGATCGACACGCAGGCTGCAGTACTTGGCAGACGAAGTCGTAAGCCAATGGGTAGCATTCCGCGTCCACCAATTCTCTAATTTCAATCACAGTATTAATTACAATCACATTCTTAATTTAAAAATATAATAAAAAAGAAAAGCTCAAAATTCGTTGCAATTACCGCAGTCTTTAATGTTGTAATTAACAATAAAATATAAAAAATGAAATTTTAAAATGACATAAGATGACACAATTAAAACAAAAATTTCCATATTCTCTTTAATAATGTTGTGTTCAATGAAATAAATTTAACCTGTCAAAATAGATGAGACGCTTTTTTTTTAATCTAATTGAGTTCACTTATCGAGTCTAGAGAGATATACCTAAAAGCGATAACATCCTCCTGGACATCCGCCAACGATCTATGTCCCAACATGTTCGGGTATGAGCTGATATTATAAGGCAGATGTTTGCAGTAGGACAAGTCCAGCTTGCTGCATCTTCTTGGCGGAGGGGCCGTCGTTGTCGGCGGTAACGTCGAGACGGTCGACTGCGGACTGCTCTGCGCGTTGAGGGCCTTCAGACTTTCCTGCACTTCGAGGCTCTTTGCCTCGATCGTCAGATTCGCCAGGTACCGCGAGGTTTCAGGATTCAATTCTCGCGATAGAATGTCCACGATATTCCCGGTAGTTATAGTTTGATATCGCGGGTCAAACCTTACGTCAAAGTGCACCACCAAATCTCGGCCTTCCACCCTATATAAATTATACAAATATATTTATATAAACTGTTTAATGTTGGAAAAAGTAGGAAACTCTCTAAGAATTTGTTGACTAAAAGAGAAGTTATTCAAAGATAATATTATGTAATATTTATAATACATAATATTTCTTCTTTTCGTGACCTTGCTTATTAAAATATTGTTTATTTTTGTAATAATTTGTGTCGAGTTAATTTGCTTATTTTTAATTTACTTTTATTATATTTAATTATGTTAAATATCCACACGATGCGTTTCCGCGATAATGCGACTCATCTCCGTGGACCGTCGGTGAGGATAAATCGAGTGAAATCTACAGACTCGAGTGTGATACATTATTGATGAGCGTGGCCGCAATAATGGTGGTTACATTTCATTGAACGCTGAAAGGAGCAAGTGTCGTGAAATCACGAGAAAGCTGCGAAACGATCGCGGCGACCGATTTCTCTCCCGCGCGCGCTGCCGCGAGCTGTTTTCATCGGTTTCCGCGACATCGGTTGGCTTCGTCCCATCGTTTTCCCGGCGTCTACGAAAACTGATTTCACGGCGGGAAAACTGGCCGAGGGAGAGCTCGTGGCATACGTGGTCTCGTAATTGGCCGATTTTCTGATCTCACACGTAACGCGTTCGCTGTTGGATGCTGTTGCACAATTTATTTTGCAAGCGTCTTTAGGCGTGCCTCATAACGCGGCGCGAAGGCGAATGTAGAAGATAAGATAATCGAGAAACCGGAGGTACTAATATTTGCGTTACCCGTCGAGTGCCAGAACGTCCGCTGCGAGGAATGATAATTTCAGCCAGCTGCGACGGAAGATAAGATTAAGGCGGTCGCGGTACTCTCGCGATCGTATCCGGAAGGCCTCGGTAGAGGGATCAGCCAACTCCGCGGTGAAGGAATCGCCTTTGGTAACTCGGAATGTCGCGAGAAATATCTGATCCCCAGGTGGATCCGACGTGAGGAATGTGTCTGGAACAGAAGAAAAATATTTTGTGTTGGTTGCTATAATATACGACATGATAATGTGTGAGAAAAAAAATAGGAAATCCAAATGTATATATGAGAAATCTTGCGTATGGTAATGAAGAAATGTATTGTGTGTAAAAAAAAAGAATTTCAAGAGAGTTGTAGATGCATGTCAAGGCTAAGAAAGGTATGAATAAATATGATTATTAGCTTAATGAGCTGAGACCTGAACGGAGTCAATATAATTTCACTGCTCTCCGCGCATCGATCACATAAATAGACGTATTACTCAACGCAGTCGCATTAATCAAAGTAAAAAGGCTCCCGTATGGAGCCTGATTATGCTGTGGATGCAATGAAAGTTGATTACCGGCGTGTGTTATATCCGCGGAAATTACAGCAATAAGCTCCTCCAAGTCGCCGCGTAAATAAATCATTCGCTGTTTTATTATGCGTCACCTCCATCTCCAGTCATGGCATTTTGTATTTACATGCTGATAAAATTCTGCCGTCAAAATGAAGTCTGCTGACGAGGATCTCACGAATTTACGAGAGGTCACAGCGGGCTCGCTGAAAGTTTCGCGAAACGACTTGACCGATAAGCGCAGCCGCGAGAAGGAATTTAGAACGTTGCGGTGCGCGCGCGGGGTCTCACCGTAATTCGCCTGTACGTACCACAATCTGGCTTTCTAATGTATGTACGATCGGCAAACGATAGAGTCGAGCGTGCAAAACGTGCCAACAATGTCGAGGCGGGTCTCGCACGCCGAGCGTTGTCATTAGAACGTCGTCGGCGCGGCCAATTTTCCGCGCGCCGGGCAAAACGAGACAAATCGGGAGCACGCAGGTGCCCGCAGGGATCTCGGTTTCTCGCTAGGAATCACCTTTCACCGGTCCCCCTTCCCCCCTCGTTTCGTCGGGGCTTACCCCGGCGGGAGAACCTCTTTGACCCTTTGGTACGGTCATGGGCGGCGAAATATTTTTTTCTGAAGATTTTCTGAGAATTGTGCGACGTTCTTTCAACTCTCTTTTAATTTTTTTCACATTTTAACTTGGATTAATTATTTAGATCAGTCCGATTTCTTTTTCTTCATTTGTATTTTCTTCTCGCGCAACATCGTCACGTATAAGTTTTTATACCTTACTTAGAGAGGCTTTACGCGTTTTACACACAATCTATTTGTGAAAAATCTTAGAGATTTTACGCAATTTGTTTCTCTTCTTTTTGAAAGCTTATTCCTATTTAAGTATTTTTAAAGGTACTCAAAAGTTTATATTTAATTCAAATTGCTGAAATGTAATATTACTTCTAGATAATTGCGACGCCTATGGTTATACTTTTCCTCGTGGGTACGCTGGCGCTGTATGGTTTGGATCCGAGACGTGATACTCGAGGTACTCATGGCGTACGGTATATTTTTCTCATATATGACTAATGAACATGGGATATCTAGCATTATCGCACATACAAAGTGCACATGAGCCTAGAAGTACTTTCTCATCTATTTTTAGCATGAGACAGTTACTCCATTAAATAAATCATAAATAAATTTAATTATGCTTCTTATAATTAATCTGAGAGTACTCTGATAAATTACTCTCACCCAAATTCAAATCTTATCTAGCGACGAGTACAAGTATTTAAAGATTCTTTCATACCTTGTCAAGCTTATAAAATAATTCTCAAAGTAAAGAAAATTGTACGATGTGTATAAATAATGTAAAATAATATGAAATATCTATAAATAGTATAAAATAAATTTTTATTTTATACTAAGGATAAAATCTGTTCTTCTCTCTGTAAGAGAAGAAAGGTTTTCATTGAAAAAAAATGAAGATTTTATTTTCTTCTCATTAACTACTTTTAATTTTTTAATTTTTTAAGGTAGGAACCATTCTTTGTAGTAGTGGCCAACCGTTTGCCATTCTAATGCTAATTCGCTGAATAGGCTACAGTGTTCAAAATGTTTCAAGGACACGGATCCCCACCTTTAAGGTCGAGCCTTGAACTGGGCACGTATACTCATCTGCCCGACAACTCGGTCAGACCGTTATACGTTTGCCAGCTGAAAGCCTCAATGGACCGGCACGTTCCGTGCAGCATCTTCCATGACCTCTTATTTCTCTCGGTCGTAAACACGAATTAAGCGGCGATGAGAACTGCTGATTTCCATGCTACTCGCTACGTCACACGGATGTGCGCGATGCGTCTGTATATCGGCGACTAACAAGCTAAGTTTAAGTGCGGCGTAAATCACTCTCGAGCGAATTCGCGATAGACATCGCTTTTCCCGACGTATTTGCAGAATAGCCGCGTTAAGGTAAAATTCACAGCGCAAGAAGCTGACATGTGATATATACGTTAAACATCGCTGATCAAAGCCGAACGGACGGAGCGTATTTACAAGAAAAGAGTAGAGAATGAAAGGCAGGAAGAAGATGATGCGGCCAAAGCCCATTGAGGTCTTTCAGCACGCACGCATAACGGTCTGACCGAGTTACCGAGTGTTCGAAGAAGCGCCGACATATACTCCTGATCGAACTTTTTCCTAGTAGTCGCGTTAAAATCGGCGTCATTCTCGGAAGAAGCATATTATCGTCGAAAGAAGAAATTTCGGTCACAGTTAGTGCCGTTATTGTCATTTATTTTCCCAGTCTGAGCGACTGTTTTGTTGTCCAGCAATGAAATATAAAATATTTGTCGTATATACCACGTATCTCTTTATCATTTTGCAAAGTATATCCAATTATTGCTTAGGTGGGCTTTGAAAAAATCAAATCAATCCTTCGTATCGTTCAAGAAGCCTATTAATTTCTCTGTTAACTTCAACTTCGTCTACTATCGAGAAGCGTTTAGTACGATCTCCCCTTACTGAAAGTCCCGATTCGCGCGGCAAGTCGCCGTGGCCGTTCGCAGATCCCGAGAACATTCAAGTCGCCGTTCCGTAACAAACGATCATTGTTACGTCGAGGATATGCGGCCTTGACCTTAGCCACTCGCTATGCCGAGACGAATCCTGAATACCGTGGAAAATCTGTTAGATTCTTGGATGTTCTCTATGAGATGTACATATACATATATACATATATGTATATATATTATATATTTCTTTAATGTCGCATACGTAATTGTTTTAAACCTGCAGAGAACTGTTAGTTAATTATAATGAGTGCCTTGGTACCAAGTAACGCGTTGTAGGAAAAGAACCACATTATTAAGAATAACGTTACGCGAGATCTTGTTTTTATAAATCTTTTGATACAACATATGTCGTTTGTGAATACATAATTTTATTAAACTGATGTTTCTATGCAAATCACGCGTTCACCGTTATCGTACACTCTCTACTCGTAGTACACGGGACTTCCTTCTTTCGAAAGAACGCGGTTAATGCTACAGTGTAAGTAATACTACTTACTTATATTAAAGATTAAAGAATATATATAAATGTAATTTTGTATTTAAAAGCCGTTTTACTACTAACGTCGAAATGATTTCACCTGAAATTAGGACAACGTAATTCTTATTCATTAATAAAATTTTTAATCTTTGCTTTTCCAGTGAGTTCAGTGCTTTATGCAGTTCTTCTCGTGAAACTGGCAAGAAAAATGAGGAATCTCAGAAATTTTACTTGCACAATCTATTTTTTCCGAATCATTTTGCGAGTAATATGTAGATTCCCTCCCTTTCTCCGTCTCCCCCTCGCTCTAATGTAATGTAAATGCAAGATACAGTTATTTCCCTCCTTCGTATCTGGTTCGTCGTATACGTACGGCGTGCGCGCCGAGCGTGATACACCAAGGTGAAGTGCACGCGCCTACAAGGAAACGTCATTCATTCGGACAAAGCGGCGAGTAGCCGCCGATCGCACTTCACAGCCCGCGAAACGTTCATGCACCGTGAACGCATCCGTCGTCCAGCGATCCGCGATCGCGATGCGTTACACCGCGCCGCGCCGGCGGGATAATTTCACGCCCGCCAGGCCGCCGATTGCCGGTTAACCGTGGAGTAATTGCATTTGCTCGTCTCGGTATACCCTCGACGCGTATACGCAAGAACGGCGAGTGAAAGCGGCCGTAGCGCGTTGCGTGACGAAAATATATCTCGGTTCAGTAAAATGCCCCCGCGGATAACAGGCTTACTTAAAATAACATCGCGGCGTGTAGCGGCGATCGGTTACAGCGCAGCAGCCACGGCGCGTGATGGTACGCGCATCACGTTTCGAATAATGCATAGATCTATCATCGCTAATGCGCAGGCAATTAAATCGTTCGACAGAACGCTCACTTTCTAAGACCTAAGAAGAAGAGCATCGCTCTTCTCGAGTGCGTCGAGCAATGATCTCTTTACAGTACAATAACTTTGTAAATTGCAAAAATGAGAGGCCAATGCATTTCGAGATTAATAAGACAGATATCTCGCAATCAGTCGAAGAGCATTTTCATAAACGCGAAAATTGACTTTAATCTAAAATATCTTACATTAATTACAAAGCCTTATCTTTATATTGCAATGCTCTATATAATCGTACTAATAAATTAAAGATTGCTTAGAAGGCTACACTAATTTTTACAGTAATTTTATATAAAAACATTTGTTATAACTATATTAAAAAAAAGACTCTATTTATATAACTTAAATTTGTTTTAACGTGTAGAAATAAACATCAATTAAATGTAAAAAGACAGAAAGAAACATATTTCAAAGATTAATTAGCAATAAGATATATCGGAACCGTCATATCAAACATCAATTAAAGGTGCCTTTTCACGTTAACGCTCGACGCTCATTTTTAGCAAGTAAAAATCTTCAGAAATAATTTCTTTTATTTATATATGTATCCATAAAATATTATTACTTGAAGATATTACTTGAAAATAATTAATATTTTACGTATTTCAAAGTCTATGTTTGATTGTACTGGGACGATTAACGACGATTCAGCGACGACGCTGAATATTAAACAAATTCAACTTCATTTCTTTGACGCTAGCGTCAAAGCGAAACCACCACATTCACCTTGTTGACGCTCATTTTCAGCGTCTCATGAATTGGCACCTTAAGATGTGCGGTCGAGGAATGTTTTCTTCATAAATCTTTTATACAAAATTATGCTTCTTTTGTTCATATTTCTTGGACTTTCATGTTGTTTGTAGTTTCTATGGTATACTTACAGCCGAGGTATATGGAAATACCCGAGAAGAGGAGGAAGAATAAGAAAGCGGCGAGGACGCAGCATCCGCAGCGATACTGCCCGCCGAGCTTCCTTGTGAAACGAATGTCGCTGTCGGACGATAGGATCGAGCTTGGTGTACCGGCACGGCTGAATCTTCGGGTGCTCACCGTGCTCACTGAAATCTGCGGACAAAAATGTATTCGTATTTTACACTGGCGATTTTAATTGTTGCTCTTGATCAATACGCCATAAATTATAAATACGCTGCTCAAAATGACAAGTGGATGCTCTTCAAATAATCTATTCAATTTAAAAAAATGCACAAAAACAAAGATAATCAGTTCTCAGTTTTTTGGACGCTGAATATGATTCCGTTTATCAAATTGCTTTAGAGAAATTTTCAGGTAAAGCAAAAAAGGCTATTTTACAATTAGTTAGAATAATTATTGATCATAGGACACGGTCAGTCACAAAATCAAATAAAATCAAAGATTAATAAAAATGGGCATTAATTATGATCGGTCTCTCGCGTTAGTTACGTGACTGTTATCTTTAATAGGAAATGCACAACGTGAGTGAGTGCAAACTAGCGTCTGTATTACCAGTATTATTTACTATATTTGAGCTTCCTATATATTTAAAGATAATATTTTCTGTAATGAAATAAAGCCTTAGTAATAGCATTACGAAAGCAAGATTGCTGAAACCATTCAGTAAATAATAGTGGGCGGTGTCTTTCTCCACGCTGATGAAACAATCCGCAGTCCGCTCCCTCGTGCCATCAATGAATTTTTACCAATCCGAAAGAACGAGGATTACCGTGATTCCTCATTGCGAAACGAACTGCATTAACGATCACTTCCGTCTCAGAGTTGAGACAAAGCGACACGAGTCGCGATTCGATCGCGAGCTACACAGAACAAATTATTTGAAAACAAAACTTAGAAAACATCATTGCTGCTTTTGGATAAATTTTGATACGCAAAAATGTCCGAAAAGAGGACACGTCTGTTTCTAGAAAGATAAGAAGATTCGTGATCAATAAATAAATAAAAATATCCGTGGCCTCAACCTCTCATCTCCTTCTCTTAATTATATGTAATTGCGTGTCGCACGATGGTATTAACGAAACTGTGCGTACGAGCTACACGCTCTAGCATGCAGGATGTCGCGTATAACGAACGTGAATCTGAATCCATCCAAGAAATCCAAGCGACACGGATCACTCATAAATAAATTATTTAAATAGGCGAGCCTCCGTCTATTTAATCGCGTTCCCCGTCGCGTACGATGCACCTCCGCGGTCGGCTGCAGCCCACAACGAGGCACCTCCAATGTGCCTATACGCCTCCACTCCGTTCGTTCAAATGCTACGCCCGGCACACGCTCCGGCGCGAAGGATCGCGCCTGTGCAACCAGGATGGGCAAGCGAAAGAGCGCCTGGATTACGGGTTGCTTTTCGCCGCGCAAAGGTCGTACAGGACTAAAGGCCAAAACCCGCCTAAACGGTGCGAAACGTTTTACTCGTAGAAGAAATTCGACGAGCCACGTTTTTACGTGCCGGCGTCGATACGCGTCGAGCTGATCCTGTCGCACGCGTTAAGTTTTGTCGTATTTACGGAAAAAATGTAGGCGTTTTTAATTGTTTTGCGTAAGAGACACCGAACGACCAGAGTGCGGGCAACGATCTAAACCTAAATGTTAGGTAATGTGGATACTCGAACTATATACGTCAGTGAGAGCCGACCGATTTTCTCACGCGACCCGGTGTACACACATGGGAACCCGTGTTTAGACGCAAACACGCAATACGTAGCAGCTGGCGAACGAGATGCTATCTCGAATTCTATTTTCAATCACTTCCGCAACGCGATTCACGCCCGAGCAGCCATTATCTAATTAAGCTGAGTTAATGCGATACGGATATACGCGTGTAATTGCAGACTATATAGGTTTATTAAACTGTGTCAAACGTTCGCGATTCAAAATCGATTCGTTGCACCTATTATTTATCGAGGTGTACAAGCTGGGATAACTTGAGAAAAGTTAGAAGAAAATAGAGAATACCGAAATGCGGAGCAATTAAATTGTAATGATATATCGTGTAGCAAAATTTTAAAGAAGAATTATTGAGGAAGTATGAAAATATATTTATATCTGTCTTATATAGATTTATGTGTCTGCGTGCGTGTTATCAAAATTATAATTAACTTATAATATACCTCGCATACGAGAGACATAATATTCGAAGTGGTACAACGTTAGCTGTAAAATATTCCCCCACGAAACCGCAAAATCGCGGTTGCGGAAAAGTTCCTTGCACTGTGTCACTTATATAAGAGCGAGTTATAAAAATGTTATGCCCCCCATGCCCGTTATGAAACTGGCGATAGCACGATGTACTAGCACGGGTGCGAGAAGTTGCCTTTCGTTCGTGGATATCAGTTTCGCGAACAATGCACTGGACTGTGCACGATTTTTACTTGCTCCGCATCATTGGCTCTGATGTAATATCACAACGCTATTAGAAATGGCAAGCATTGTAAACGTTTTATTTCTCAATTCAAACTCCACTCGGTATAATTCATATAGCGAGAAGCATGATAAACATTGTACGCTTTAAAGTTGCTAAAATTATAAGTCGGGACTTCTTTGCGCGAAAAGCGAATAAAAATAATAATTTTTACGCAAACATTCTTTGGAATGTTCTTTCGTATTTAAATATATATGTATAAAAAATAAGAAAAGTAGTTATACCTAAAAATTATATTTGAAGAAAATTGTAATTAGAAGGTAAAAAGGGATGGCAAACATATTTTTATGTGCATTTAGAAATATGCTGTTTCAGTCTAGATTATCTATAAATGTCAATCAAAGCTAAGAATATACTATAGTTTATTTGTTTGTTAGTTTGTTTGTTTATTATAGTTTGTTTTATATAGTATCGTTTGATCGTTACGTAAGATTTGTGATAACGACAAAAAGACTAACTTTGGCGAACAATAGTGCGAAAGACATTACGAAAGTCAAATGAAAGTTCGCGTACTGTCTTCGCGCCTAGTTTTAGCCTAGTTCGGTAACGACTAATGTTTCCGCTGAAAAGTCTTTCTCACACGACATATCCCTTGTTGAGGCTTCCGAAGTGAAAGAACCGGAAATCAAGCATGACCAATTTTCCTTCCACGACAAGCAAAAAAAGATTGACGATGCGTTTGAATGCTGCAAAGTAAAAGTATCTGGTGATTCCTCGCTCACCAGTAAAGCGAAAAGGTCAGGACGATCTTCCACGAAGAGAGAAACCTTTATGTCGAAAGATGTTGCGAAAAGAAAATAATGCATAATGGGAAACAAATAATATTTAAAAAATTGATTTTATTTAAAAATTAATTAATATCTGTCTTTAATGATAGAATGAAACTCGTGATCGGATGACCACGTTTCGCGCTAAATGCGGCGCGAGGCAAGAACGCGAATACGGATTTCCTTCTTCGAAGCGGATCTTCCTCCTTCGAAGCTGTATTCTTATAGAACGGTCATTGCTGTGCGAGAACATATATGCACGCGAACGTTTAGTGCTTCGCTCGCGGATCTGTAACGGCGCAAATAAACAAAGCCATTATCTCCGGGAGACTATGTAAAAAGGGGAATGCAAATGCCGGGTAAGATCGACGCGGTTGACCGCGGTTGTGAGCTGCCGATCTCGATAATGGGCCGTTTCGCGCTTGAGACGAGCCGATCCGATCTGGTGGACGCACCAGATTGGAAAGTAGAATTTCAGTGCGGATAAACGCAGCGCCTTCTCTCGGTAGCGATTGCAGGAAGAGATTAAGACACGCTCCGGCTGACCGGCGCATTTCGAGCTCTTCCGTTAATAGGCGCGGTCAGTGACTTCAAGGCCGGGAAAAATTAGACTCCGCGGCCGATAGAAAAAGCGCTCTTCACGGCCAGAAACTTTCGCGAAAGTACACGTGGTCTCTCGCGGTGAACTGCCCCCCCCCCCCAACTGCCTCTCGATACCATATCGGACATCGCCATAATAATAGACCGATGCATAATGACCGTTGTAAACGCTACCGATCCATTAAACCGTTTTCTACCGATGGGTAAAAGAATTGCTTCCACTCCAAAATGAGAAGCCACGTCGAATTTACGTCCCCGTGAAACCGCGCGTAAAGAGAAACCTCAAGTTTATGTAAAAATTATTACTAGAGAAAGAAGTTTCTATATAATCGTTAAAGAAACGATTCAGATCGCGTATTAAGATACAAGGAAGATATCTCGCAACGGTATCTTAACGATGCTAATTTATAGATCCTATACTTCGAAAAAAAAATGCAGATTTTTTCCTCGTATAAAATATATTTGTGCATTAGATCTTCATTTATAGATTATTCCTGCACACGTATACACGAGCCAGTTAATGAATATTGTGCAAATAGAATTGATTGTAAATGCGTAATGCGAACGATAATGTAAAAAAAAACGTGACCTCTTTTTGTCGCCGGAAAACGTGTCGGTCGATTGTCAACCGTTGAAAAGAATAAGTGTCGATGACCGGCGGAAAGAATCTGTAGAGCGTCATCGGAGCTACTGTTCTCTCGTGACTCTCTTGACCGTTATAACCGTTATACCAAACGCCAAGCCACCTTTCCAAAAGAGCCAAGAATCTAGAAACGAGTTTCTGTCCGTCTTGAATTACAATCCGCTCGGTCATATTATACGTACTGTCTACGCGGTGACAAGTAAACCCCCGGAACTTGACGCCAGTACTCGTCAGCAAAAAGCAATCGCGAGAAAAATGACAACGGAGTTGATCTCCGATCTGCAATCTGTCGTCCTTCGTCATCAAGATAATCGGCATACTTATTCTACGAAGAAAATTGTCTCGAATCGTTCCGCGCCATTCTAAATCCCAGAGTTCAGTTATGTGACGTGAACGCATGATTCTCCGAGATGATCTTCAACATTCAAACGATACAATTTTTCGATTTATGATTTAAGTTTATTAAGATTATTACAATTACTTTAATTTAAAATTTAGTTATATATCCATAATTAAATTGTGATTGTTCCAAAGAAAAGGAGACAAAACAGAAAATGAAGGGTTCAGTGAGCAAAGATATCATCAATGACGTCACCGTGTACTTAATTTTTATCATTGAACAGATAATAAATAAAAAATACACCGATGTGAAATTACCGATGTGAGACTTCCTGATATTCAATCAAAGACCTGCCATCAATCATCTGAGTTTGACGTCGGCGCGACATGCGTCACGCGCGATTTTGAAGAATACCAAGCGCGATCGGGTGTCCATGAAGTAACGGTATCGGGGATAGAGCAGATGACGACGGCCCAACCCAGACGACCCAACCCACCTAACACATCGCTCTCCATTCCGGTCAGCCTAGTTCCTCGTCAACTCGCCGCCGAGTGCGTAGGTATTTGCGTGGCCAAGGGGGGTCATTAGAGAACAAGGTCAATCGGTCTGGAGAGGAAAACCAGATAGATCAGGCTCCTAATCGCCGAGAGAGGTGGACCAAGGTGGACACAATCGCTCGCGTGTAAACGGCGTTCGCACTTAGCAATTAGCACTATTGATGAAGAAATCTCGCTAATTGAGCGTTATCCTTTTAATTAAATCTTCACGAACGCGCGACAAGTTTCTCGATTTCCTTTTCGAAAGGCGAATCATTGAAGCGAATGACAACAAAACGCAGAATCATTGTTCACTTGGAAAAGGGTTATTGCCATCAGTCGTCTTTCTCTCTCGACTCTCTTCGTCTCAAAAATCAACGTTGCGGAAAGAGAATATACCGACTACCAGAATTATATTTGCGTCACGCATAGAAATTTGTCAAACGGTATTGGAAGAACAAGGTTGAACGAATCTGGGGAAACCTTGGCTTTTGACCAATTTACAACTCGTTTGACACATTTTATGCACTCGGCAGTCCGACGAGTTTCAAATACGCGCGACTCTGCGCGGCTCTTGCATAATTTATGTCGGTGAAAAATCGTGTCCACGATAATTCAACGGTCGGCGGTAACGAACACGACCGCAAAAATAATTCGTACGGTATCAACTTGCAAACCACGAATCGTCTCGGTGCGTCTTGCCTTTCAGTCGTTCGCACGCAACGCTTCAAAAGTCGACGACCTATTCCAATGCAAAATATTCAAAGTGCATTCAGATCTTGAAATATTCCTTAATATACTAATCAGCGATAGTTTTTATAAATCGTCATGTTTCTGCTAGAAAAAAACGTGCAACAATTTTGCTAAAACCTCGAGCATGTAATTAAATAAACGCCAATATGTAAACACAATTTGTGTCCTGATAAAAATTTTTATACAAAGAATACCCTTATAAAATGACAAATAACGGCAATATCCAGAAATCGGAATAATGCAGAGTATTCAAGTATCAACGACCGAGTAAACGCGCGCGAGTTCAAGGTTGAGTCTCTTTCCCGCGACAATCCCGCTAGCCTTTCAATGGCCTTTACGTCGCTCTGTAGTGCGAGAAAATTAATCGGAATAATTAATCGAAGGACACGATGGGTGAGCATCAACGCTCGATGCGCGACGCGACTTTCTCCGAAGTTATTGTGTGCGGCTGATTCATTCGGCACCGTTTCTTACGACTGGAAGAACTCGGACGCGAGGAACGGAATTAATCTCGTTTCATTTCGTCTCGTGAGTAAAAAAAATATATACATATTATAATGTTACGCCGCGTGAGAGTTGATTAAATTAATCAGAATTGCGCTTTCTCGCCACGGGGCGATACTCGCCGGCTCAAATGTCAGCGGCGAGTTATGGGAGCGATTATGTTTATCCCGCAATTGTTCCACCGTTCCAATCTGCAGCATCATTTCTGGATAATAGAAGAGGCGGGCACCTTATCCGCGAAATGATTATTTGCAAAGCCAGCCACGAGACAGAAATATGACGTTGCGTCGGGCAACAAAGCAACATTACGCCATTTCGCGTTCTCGGCTCGCACAAGACTTCTAATAAAGCAAGTTTAAGTGCAAGTTCGAACAAAGGTGGTGTGCACGATACGCGTTTGCCAAGCTAGAATAACAAGCGTTCGAAAATGCGCACGTTTGAAATGTTCGCTTCAGGATTTATCATGAATTATCTGCCTCGCGGCCCCGTTAGGGAACGTCGGAGGATCGATCCGAAGAAACTGGAAAGTATCCCGAACGCGCAACACTCGCCGTTACTCATATACCGTCCGCCGTTAAACAATGCATTCTTCTATGTAGGATTCATAACGCCTCGCGCGTCTCCGCTCGATTCCTCGCATGCACGAGTCGCGACGTTTTTCGCACGAGGGCCCGGCTCCCTAATTAATAACGCGACGGTATAATGAAGAAAGCATGTGGAGATCCGCGAAGGGAAAGTGCGCCACATATTCGAGTCTCACCTTCGAGTCCCACGAGCTCTTCCGCTTGTGCTCCATCGCGACGGTCATTTTTTTTCTGCCTGCGATCGCGCACTCCCGCGCTTCGTCAGCGCTCCTCCAGAATTTGGCCGGCTCGAGGAGTCACGGGGATCATCGCGGATTTCTTTTCCTCGTGGAGCGTACGCGCGTATCAATGGTGATGGATGACCGAAGATGATCAATTGTCCGTTTTTTTTTTTTTTATTAAGAACCGCAAACCTGGATATCGGCAAGATACATCTCCCGCAGGCCTGCCGCTTTCCGCTTCAGAGATATTAGCGTCCCATTCGCTGTAAAGAAGAAATACTTACAATTAAAGACTCGTGCAATTATTCTCTAGGAAGTGTCGGGCTTTATGGACTTTTTTTAAATAAATGCACGTCGGTCACCGTGCGTATTGTGACGGGAGCGCGTAAATCACATGATCAGTCGTTTACCGCTGTTGAAACTTCCGTTCGGCATAAAGTGCCGTTCCTTGGTATTTTCTCAGCAAGTCTGTATTTATCGTTTAATATTACCATTTTTATTGAAACTAATGTTCATTAATTTAGAAACCATAATAAAGTTTAATAACAGTTTCAAAGTTTCATTGAAAAGTCATATATAATACAAAAACGGACTTTATTGACGAAGAATTAGAAGTTGATGTAAAAAATATTTATTTCGTATAATTAATATAACTTTATATTTTAAAACAGAATTCTTTTCACGTTGATAATGCCTTTGAAACAAATTGTTGCCATATATTATGTAAATAATATTTGTAAACACTGCCATAAAGAAAGCATTAACAAGTTCAATGCAGTTTTGCGCAAATAAGCAACAAATGACATAAATGTGAAATTTTGAGAATTTTACATAAAATAATTATTACATTTATAATTTTTAAACATATTTATATACCTCTTTTGTTATAAAATTTTAGAAGAGAATAAGCAATCTAACTGATGATTTTTAATTTTTAAAATGTATATAGAAACTGCTAAAATAAAAAACTGCTAAGATAAAGATCATGACATAATATACAGTTTAAATAATCGCACAATCAAATAATTAATAAAAAGAATTATGCAGGTAAGTCACACACGAAGATTGATATATCCTCATGTATAAAACATCTCCGCAGGACTAGTTTATGTAATGTGTGTGTAACGGTTTAAAACTTAATGTATACTAGATTTATCTTATAGGATCTGTGAACGCTCTTGAGAGAAACACGTATCCTTTAGTCTTATCTGTTCTTATTAACATTAGTCTCAGTCTTAATAATCTTTCCATAATTAAAGGTACGCCTTTACACATAAATCACATATATCATGCTTGAATCAAATGTAGAACGTATCAAACAAGCGATGCAATTTTTACAGTTTCTCGTATAAATATGTATCAACAATCGTAATTCTAAATTGACCGCATCACACGCAGCGCACGTTCAGAATACAATAAATCAGTTTTCTCCTGTCTGGGGTATTCGTACCTAAATTGTCAAACGTACAGATGAAACTCCGTTTTCCAATTGACAGTGCGTCACATTTATCACAAGAAGAAGAAAAGGATGCCTTCGAGAGATCACGTCACTGAGAACCGTCCGGGGACCACCAACTTTGAACGCGCGTGTCGGCGAAAAGCAAAACAAACCGCTCGTGTGGAATCGGCGTGCAGCCGCGGCGAAAACGCACTCGAGGAAAGGAGGCGACTGAGCGACCGCGCGCGGCGAACGAGACGTTCACCACTTCGGTCCAGGCCGAGCACTTTGATCGTCGAGAGGCAGACAATTTCTCCAAGCCGGCCCCGCGCCACGGGATTCAAGGGATTGTCCTGGACGAGGCGAGACTGCCGAGAGAACGGCGCGGCGCGCTGCGGCGGTCTGCCCGCCTGCCTGCCTAAGCTCCTCGCTCCTCGTGGATGCACTTTCACGTCATTACCGGTTCTCCACGGGCGTCCGCGCGCACGAGGGCACAGTTACGGACTAGTCCGGGGCAAGGACGTCTGTCCCTCGTCTCTTCCTGGCCCTTTCCATCCCTTCCTGTCCTCCCGTTTCCATTTGCACCTCCTTCAACTTTCGACTTTGCTTTTTCTTTCATTTTTTTTCTCTTTATGTCTTCTTATGCCAGTTTTGAGCCCTTTTGTTTGAGTCGCGATTGGCCCCGTTTCTTCTCATCTCTCTCTTCTGCTTTTTTTATTAATTGTCATAATTATCTTTCAGTCTTTACGTTTGTGCTTTTCTTCGAATCCTTCGCATCCTATCTATTTTATCGCTTATGTTAAGATCTGTTATTCCTTCTTTGCTCGTTTTCTTTTTCTATCCAGTGATTACTCGTCCTCGTTTTTTCCCGCTATCCTTTGCATGGCTTTGCACTCCGCTGCTAATTATGCCGCGGATTACGAGCGACAATACATTACTGTTCGATGTGTCGGAAGCGCGTAACGGCAAATCTCGTGCAGGTGCCTGTTGAGACATTTAAGGAGACAACCGTGCGCGCGGTGTCGCAAGTAAAGTGAACTTTTTGATCAGACGTGGAGTTTACGGTAATTTACTCCCACGGTGTATCTCAAGCTGGGCACGACGTGGAATTGTTCTGGAGCGGCGTAGTGGATGCACTTTCACGTTATTATCGTCGATGCCCCAGTCGGCATACATATGTGCAAATACGTAGTATTTAAGCAAGATTATCGTTTCAGGTCTCTTAATGGGACTACGAACGAAATTAATTCCAGCGATATCGCGGGTAGAAGATTCCTCGCCACTGAATTGCCCATTATATTTCCTGTTTTTCTCTCTGAATATTCAATATTCGTTTCAATGTTCGACAAAAAGGTCGCCGAGAGGATTTATGTATTTTACGACCTACTTTAATGTGAAAAATAACTTGGAAAACACTTGCTCCGCTTGGAAAGGAAACGAGTCTTGTTGAACGGAGAGATATTTTTCGATACACTACATCGAGCAAAGGCACTTTATTAGTGCAAGTTATTTTATTTCAAGGGTAACGAGACAGGTTTTGGAATCAGTGCAATGAAATTAATATGCGTGTTTTCCGTCGTAGATTCTACATCGGTGAGGTGTAAAAGAGGAATCAGATTTTTTTTTTACTTTTTCCCTTAAAATATAATCGAACGAATTATTTTTACGTTATTGCATATTATTCGATAGTATCACTTTAGTGGATTATTATTATGAAATAAGTAAGTAAAAATTAGCGTAGGCGTAGGCGATCTATAATATTCGTGCCAGAATTTAGAGTAGAATTTCGTTTACAACTTTATATGCGGACACGAAAAACATTTACAGAATTGTACATATATAAATACTTATGTATATTAAAACACACAAATGCATTGAAATACCTGACATAAAAACAATAAGATCAACGAAAACACCACGAATAAGAGTAATTTCATTTTAAATATATATATCTTATCTAAATGTATAATTATCAGGGATTATTTCATATTAATGGCAGAACCACTCATACACATAACATATTTATGTGCATGACTATGTTTATTACGTGTAATATTTGCAACGCCGCGCCGGTAATATTTTACGTGCGGCTATAGAATTCTATACCTGATGTTTCTATATCGTTTTTGATTTCACGTCCGGACATATCTGTCCGATTGCTCTGACTCTATTACGAGAGCAACGGTAATCCGTGCGTTTCTAATGAAACGCAAATACGGGGAGTGCACTCCCCGCGAATAGAAACTACGATAAACCTTACTTAGATAGGAATTCAACCGTGAAGATTACACTTTACCGTTACAAACTTTATTCTTTGAATAATGTACACTCTAGGAAATCTACGGATAATCGATGAGTCTCATCGATGAATTATATCGAATGGTGCACGGGGAAACGTCCTAGAGTTTTTTCTTGACCACAGTAATTGTTATTGTAGAAGCTACTGGATGTTGTACATACATTCTAATTGCAACTGATTAATAATATGTTAATCAAAATTACATGTAATTAGTATAATATAGGTACTAAATTCTATATAATTGTAATTTATTACTAATTACAGAATTAATATTTCTAATTGCATAATTAGTAATACCTATGCATATCAATTCAGTCTTGATACTAAAAAAATATTTCAAAAGTACGTCGCTAGTAAAAGGCATTCGTCACAAAACTGACAATTCGCAGTTGCGAATATTTTTGTCGCGAAGTATCGAAGATTTTATATGGAGCTCTATACCGCGGTTATTTTAAGTCACGAAAATACACGAAAGAGACAGGAAAGAATGTGGAAAGACGAGTTGAAAGAGGCTAAAAGAAGCTAAAAGACATCACGATAACAAACATTTCAGGCTTACCTGCTTGCGAGACAGATACTCAATTCCCAAATCCAGTAGAACCACCTAATCTTCGCGCTTCGCGTGCCGATAGCAGGTTTTTATTCCTTGGAAATCAAAAGACCTTTTTTTTTATAGAATTCGGTCACTCAGTCCAAGAAAATTCACGCTGATCCCACCGCACAAAACGCTGCCTTCGTGTTCGGGCCAAGAGTCGACTACCCTCGGCCGACAGCTGCCCGGAAGTGACAGTGGCCGCTTCGACGAGCAGACTGATTCTTAACGCGCCTTCCGTAGTACTCGAAGAAACACACGGCTCCTCGAGGGACACAAGCCTCCTTTCCTCCGTGTCGCGTTAAGAAACAACCGTTAACGCGGGCCTTCGACTCTTCGAGGCGGCCGCTGATGTATAATACGCCGCGCCGTGCGAGAGTCGAGCCAGCGATTGATGACCCGACGTGGCGCCGTAAGTGGCACCCTTCTCCGCGACCAAGAAGTGGAGAGAAGCGAAGAGAAGAAAACGAAGACGGTCCCCCGCGACAAATTGTGCGTGTCGGCGTCATGTAACGTCTTACCTCGGGACACCGCGAGCGTTCTCGCCGAGCCTGGACAAGTGAAAGTATTCGCTGAAATTATTTTCCTGCAGCACATATTAATATCAAAGTGGACGATCCTTTAATGTCCACCTACGACCGACGGCTGTACTCGATTCGTCGATGTTTCGATTTATAAATTGTTTCGATGCTTCTTTGAAAAATAGATATCATGTTTAACATTTACTTAGAATAGGTTCAAAATATGTAAGAAATGTCATTACACAAAGTCACGTAACTTCGATCCATAAAAAAAAAAAACAATAATTGCGATTTCTAAAATTGTCGTGCATTTTAAACGATTTTATACTGCAATTACCTCTATCAAAAGTAATTAATAATCATGA
The DNA here is from genome assembly GCF_003070985.1 of Temnothorax curvispinosus. Lineage (NCBI taxonomy): Eukaryota > Metazoa > Arthropoda > Insecta > Hymenoptera > Formicidae > Temnothorax > Temnothorax curvispinosus. The sequence goes on from NW_020214308.1 coordinate 97,586, forward strand.
TCTCCATTGTTAACCAGCGCGACTTGTGGTATACTATAAAAAATAATAAACAGAAACAAGGAAATATTGGTCGCTTAATTGTTCGGTTTATTTGTATAGACAATTAAACGATACATATACATGTGTGTACGAATTACATGTGTCTTCCTTAATTCTAATACATCGATATTAATGTTTAATATGCTCGGGTGAATGATCATATTAGGCGATTACATACAGGCGATACATTTTCTCGGGTCGATATGGATTAGCGAATGTTTTTTTTCACTTTCTGTTTGACGAAACAAACGTGGACTATAGGAAGATGTCAACTATAGCGCGACTAACCAATCTTTTATAGGCTGGATTCCGATATTCACTGTCAATACTGCAAATCTATATTTTACGTAACGTATACTATAGATTTTCAGTTGCTGAAAGTGAATATCGGAATGCAGCCGTATTCGAAGGGGGCTTCTCGCAGACCGAAAGACGGTCGAGACACGATAGCCCACCAATCGGTATTACTTCATGTCAAAGATGAGTCTTGTAAATGCAGAACTCCGATTTCCCGAGCGTCATTTAATTAATTATTAAGATACATCGTTTACATATCTTAAGGTACACTATTCGAATACAGTCAAATGTCCGTATCATGAATCGGGATACCAAGCACTGTGTGATCACTTGGCACGTTATCCACCTAACAACAATCGACGCTCGGTTTGCCGGTCATAAGTGGCAAGAAAATGATTTTAAAAAGAGGGGAAGAGAAAGACAGAGATAGCAAGGACATGTTCATTGTATGCATATGTCATTAAAATAAAAATGAGAAACTTGCGGGGAAAGATCGGGACAACTTGGTTTGGTCCTGACGAGTCTAAAATGCGGACATTCAACTGTAGCGCTCGGATAATCGAGTCTCTACTATGAAAGTTCGCTTAGTACTTTAAAATAACGCTCCTGCTCTTTTTGAGTTCCTTCGCTATCTCGTGAGATCGATAACGGCACGGATTCAGAGATCGGTGTCGTACCAGGCCGCGACCTGGTTGTTATCTTGCGGCGGTGCAGGAAGCTCTTCCAAATGCTCGAAACTCATGCCATCGTGCGCCACGTCCATAGTGTCCATTGCGCCGTACGTCGATCCACCACCTATCTCTAACCCCTGCATCGAATCTACTGGTATCTGGTCATAACCTGTCGCAAGGAAAACATCATTTTCTATAAAAAGCCCATAACACTCTCGTACGGCAATTAACATCGATAAATATTACACACTGCACGCGGAGTGCAGAAACTTCATTGATCAGTGAAACATAATTTGTGAAGTACTTTGGCAGTCTTTTAGCTTTACGAGATACAGAGAGTTTTGCTATGTGTCTCCAAAGTAACTACTTTTTTTTTAATAACTATCGTTTAATCAATTTATGTGATTACTTTATAATCATAATGCTGACATATCGTGTTTAATCGATTACCATATTTACTCATTAATTTGTAATACATTTTTCATCAGAAATCTTTACCAGATTGCACGATAAAAATTATTGAACCCACAAAAAAGCTACTTTCTAATAATACTAAATAATCTCAGACTAATATGTAGAAAATAAATATGTAAAATAAAAAAAAAACTTGTTTAGCTAACTTTTAGCTTTTTTAGCTTCAAGTACTAAAAACGAAATAAGCGATACGCTTGTAATGTTGGAGCTCGATATCCCACGTGCCACCATGTGATAAGACAAATAGAAAAAAGTATTAAATATTATTGTTTTCAATTTCGATGAATATATACAATACTTCCTTTTGGAGAATAAACTGCAGAAAACTTTTTATCTAGTTACTTACAAATATCATCCTCCTACGCGACTCCTTCATCATATAAAGCGCGTATTACAGTGGGAATAAATAATAAATAATAAAAGAGTAGTAAGTATTTACGTGCAAAACAGCGTAAGCATGCGTAGGTGAAGTAGCTTGACATTACAGTGTCTTACATATACATCAAGTGACACATCCGTAATTACGAATAAGGTGATTTCAGTTGTAATATCAAAGAAATTAAATAGTTTGTAATTGTTAATGTCTTCTTGGAATCAATCAAGTATTAATATTCTATATTTAGTAGTTCAGATATTTTTCATCGATCGCGCCATTATTTATAGACTAGATAATATATTATTATACATTATGTACATAATTAAGAAAATATGTTTTGTGAAAATAAAAATGTTAAGCGGTGACTGCGTGTTTTTCTAAGTTTTAATATAGACGATTAGGGCACATATTATACGAGTTCTCATATATACTGCTGTGAAAGTAAAGTTATCAGATTCTTTTGTGGAATACAGTAAATAATAATAAGCGTGCTCGACAAATTTTAAAGTTTCTACATGTAACATTGAACATGCAGTTAAAACTGACAATCAATTAGACGTCAAACAGTCAAATAACGAAAACCAGAAAAATACATGAAGACCAAATGTCACCTATGTTACTGCGAGAAACTGTTGATAGGCTGTATTTTAATTTAAGTCCATGGGTTAAGCTGCTGTTAAAATAACATACGATTAAAATGCATTATTTTATATTAGAGGTGATATCGAAAAGAGTGGTAAATTGATTAAATTTCCTCGTATTTACAATGCAAGACAGAATTGGTTCGTGAGGTTGCATTATCGCGTATACAATCATCCCGTTATAGTCATTATACGGCATACGCAATTTGTCATGACGGATTATATACAAGAACACATTTTATACAGAATGAGATTCGTTTTGTATGATCGTTTATAGCTTCGGCTACCCTCGATCGAGTAACAAGTCAATTGTTCGGAAGCAACATTCGATGAATAAAATGGCTAACATATAAATTACCTTGCGGTTGATAACCCCGGCCGCCATGGCTGCTGTGTACGCTAGGAGGTCCTTGGCCATACATACCATCATAGCCTTGTTCAGGGCCGAGCATGTCCTGAAGATTAGGTAGCTGAGGTCAACACAAAGCATTTCTTCTAAGGGAGGGCGCGTCATGGTACCCCGAAATACGGCAAGATTCGCGCTATACTTGGCAAGTTTTGTACGATAATAAAAACGGCCAACGCGAGGGGAGGCGGGGGCTTGCATGAATAATAACATGAATGATAAAGTAATAAAAATAAAAAGACGATTTTTGAAGTAAACATCTGCAGAAGGAACAAAACGCATTCCCATGCATATTGTAATCTTGCAAACTATCAATTGTAAGATCTTATCTAACTGCATCTCGTGATCCATTGCTCCATTAGGCACGACCATATCGTCTTCTTTAAGCTCTCAATGTTTGAATATTAATATAAAAATGTCATGGAAATATAATTGAACCTCGGGCATAATAAACTGTATGTTATAAAGCTTAAGCATGTAAAACTAAAAATTTAGTTTACAAGTTAATATAAATACGCATTATAAAGTGCATTTTTTGCGTGAGGAAAGCAAACATTTCAAAACTGCTCGTTTATAACTTGTTAAGCAATGTAAAATTGTATGAAATTAGTTTTCACATTATATATACCCGTCATCTCCACAAATATAACGATAAAAGTCTAAAGCGTAACCGATGGATAATGAGAACTAAACGCTATAGCACGCTAATGACCTAATGAGTACTGCAGATGACTTAGTGGTGCAAATTGGAATAATAGATAAATAACGCTATATACATGACTTATAAACAGCTGTGCTTGAAATTAATCTTACACGGGGAAAACCTTGTAACATATAAATACCTGATTTTTTTATAATTAGGGGGAATGTCTCTATAACCAGTAAGAGCTGTTATAACGTGGCAATTTACTGAACACAATGTAACCATCGAGAAGTGTTTAACATACTTCTATACTACAATATATTTCCATTTATATTACAAACCTGATTCCTCGTAAGTACTTGGCAAAAGTAAATTAAAAAAAGGGAAAGCTAGTACATAAAAACTAAAACTTGCTATGTTACATAGTGTTTACAAGTAAATCTATTTCGCCACGGCACGAGATAAAATGACGTGCACTGGTGTATTTGTTCTCTACGATACCTGAAGATCCGGAGCCATTGCGAAGTCGGCATTATTCCATAGATTTGTGTCCTCGCGGAACAAAGAATTTGTCAGCTCCATGGAAAGTCGTTTTTTGTACTCTTGAGGCTTGTCCTCGCTCATACGGAATAGCACTGCCGCTGCATAAGTAGCAACACCCTCATTCCTGGAGTGCAGCAGCTCTGTCAGCGGGGCGGTAGCACCTTCTTGTTCTATCATCTCGGCGCCTTCTTTGTCGGCTGCCAGCTCGCAAAGTACGCCGGCTGCTACACGTTGAATATTTTCAATCTCGTTGAACAGTAGCTGCGAGTGAAAAAGCAGAATTGTTATTAAATAAAAAAAAATTGTATGTTACGATAAATACAGAATAATTTAAATTTATCATTTTAGACTAAAATATAATTTAAGAAACTAAAAAAAATGAGCACTTTCGTAAACATAGCGATACGTACTTGTACGAAAATCGGAATTACGTTCTGTGATCGAATTATCGCCCTATTATGGGATTCTCTTGCGAGAATATGAAGAGCACCTACTGAACCTTCCACTATTTCTTCCATGCGTACTCCATCTGCATATGCACCCGATGTTTGTTGACTTCCGGTACTAGCAACCGATGATCGTTGCTGCAAATAAAAAAAATATTTTTGACAGTATTTGAATAATAATAACGTCTAAACACTTTCTCAGTAGAGAATTATACAATTGTTATTAATTGTACAATTATTGCAATTGTTATTATGCAAAATATTTTTTATTCTATATAACGGCTTATACTCACTCGTTGAGTATCTTGGAATGCGCGCAACAAGAGTCTCACAAGGTGATGTATCGCGCCGTGGTCGCGTAACGGGATGTGATTAGAAGGACAAAGAGCCAAGTTGCGGATTAATCCGATAACCGCCTTCACCAATGGCCAGCGCGACGGCGGGTGAAGTAATTTGACTATAACCTGGATACCATAATTTAATCGAACGGAATTTTGCGCCATTTCCGCTTCGTTATGACGCGAGGTCAAGTGACGTAAGGCGCACACCGCCGGTTCGGTTATCTCCTCCCGATCACCAGCATTGACGATCGTACGAACTAGAGCATCCACACCGCCAAAGTTACACACCGCAACCTGAATAAAATTTAAAAGATTAAAACCTAAGCCAGATATACGCGTAAGAACACCGCAAAGAAATGTATTTATTTCGACGTACCTTGTTGCGCTGATTATTGCAGGTCAAGTTTGACAAAATGCCAGCGGCGCACGTGACCACATTCACGTCTCCTGATGCGAGCACAAGCACGAGACTTTGCAGCAAATTGTCGAGTCCGTCAACCTTTGTGCCGGCGTCTGATAGATTACGCAGTGTCCACAAACAATTCTGGACTAATCTTTGACTCGGATTTGCAAGATGCATAGCAAGTGCCTGCATGCCTCCAGCTTCCACAATCGCGGGTTTGTTACTAGGGCAAACAGACAATACTGCAAACAAAATAATCACCAATTAATAAACGCAAAAATTTAATTACCATTCCAAGAGACTATTACAATAAATTTGAAATAATTACCCTTCAATACTCTCGAAGTGGTCCATAATAGTTTTTCATACTCATAAGAGCGCATGATGCGCACGAGCTCTATCGGGCCTTGCGAAGCAAGAATAATTAGCTTACTCTCTTGATTTCCATACGCCAGAATCTGCAGGCAGTCGGTAACAATGGCTAGAAATTTCACGTTGTTCCGTTGGAGTAGAGCGACCATTTTTTGCAAACCGCCGGCAAGACGCACGGCCATCTTAGAACCGTCTTGGTGAAGCAACAAGTTGTGCAGCGTCGTTATCGCGTAAAAAAGAACAGATTCCACCGGGGAGCTCAGTAGTTTTACAAGCGCAGGGATGCCGCCACTCTTGAAAATGGCTAGCAAGCCTTGTCGATGGTGCGACAAGTTGTGCAGAGTGCCTACCGCGGCCTTCGTCGATTCCAAATCGTCGCTATTAGAAATAGCGCGCACCAAGGCGGCCACCATTTGCGAGCTGTTCATGATGGCATGCCGGGAGGCTTCCTTCTTAGACAGCTGGTGTACCATCATAGCTGCCTGAGAAACGACCACTTGATCCTCATCGTTCAGCAGCTTGATTAATTCCGGGATAGCGCGCGTAGCAAGATCAGCATCGTCCTGATAATTGATTAAATTGACAACGGCATGCTTCAGCATTTGGCTCGGCTCGGCTAATCTCTGTACAGCGGTGGGCTGGGCTGGATCAAATTGCGTGGAGGGTATCTCTACACCTTCGTCCAGGGTTTCGGGAAACATGGCAGCGCGGACGCGCTGCGATCGAGTGTGACTCAGCTGCTGATTTATATCTGAAAGAACGTCACGCCATTCTCCATCACAATATCCAATTCTGTAATGTTAGATTTACAAAGGTGGTCGGTAATCTCACCCTCAACTTGATCCTGCGTAAAACCCTGTGCGAATCCTTGGTCCAGATCGAACATCAGCTGATCCCCTTCCATCTCCTCATCTTCTTTGCCGGACAGAGATGGTGCCTGGGTGACAGCGCCGGAATGGATGCCCGAGTCGTTCATGTAGGAATTCTGCTGCCACATCAGCGTCTGCTCCTTGGCGGAGCCCATGGGCAGGTCGCCCGGGCCCTGGTAATTCCCTTGGGACACTATAACCCAAAACAAACGTAAGTTCCACGCGCGTCCCTATCACGACAGACCAATGTATCGCACGAACGTGACTTACTCGGCCTAGATTGATTCGTCGACATTGGATAGCTCATGATTCCGGCTGGAAGTTACCTTCACACCTGAAATAAACAAAAGCAGAATCTCCGTCAGCGTCTAGCGACCCTCCGTTCTACGGTGCGGTCTCTCTCAACGTCCAGTTAGCTCTATTCCAGTTACGCAAAGAGGAAATCACGCCGGCAATGCAAAAAGGGGCCAAACGCAGAGTGACATTCCCATCATCTGACGCGAGACCGAGTGTTCAATTCACCGGCTCGGCGAGGGGGCGAACACGCTCGTCCCAGATCTCCCCCCGAACGCCGCGAGTGAATCAGAGAGAAATCGCTCTAAAGAGTCTAAAGCGACATACGCTCGCCAAAATGTTCACTTGCGGGATACTACAACGGTACGGTGGGTCAGTGGATCCCGCTCCGACGGGGAAAGATGCTCCCGCACCGGAATGTGGGCGCGATCGAAGGGTCCCTCCTCCCTCTCTCTCTCTCTTTCTCTCCCTTTCTACTCTCCCCTCCTCCCTGTCTCGCTCTCGCGTCGCACAGCTTCAGGCTTGTGGGTGTTCGCGCGGTCGGCCGCGATCGAATATGCGTCGTGCCGTTGCACCCGTCGGCGGGTGTAGCCGACGGGACGGACGCGGCGGGGTTCCCCCGCGGCGGAATCCAGGGTGGGACGGAGGCGCGTTGGCCGCGTGACATAACGAGAGAGAGGACTCCGGGAAATATGCGATGTGTCACCGTTTCTCCGACAATCGACGAGGCCGCGCGCGCGGGAGGAGGGCGGCGAGGGGACGAGCGCGGGGGAGGCGAAAGGAAAGGCAACTTGCGTGTGTGTACATGCGTGTATGCATATGCCTGCGCGCGCGCGCGGACGTATATACACGGTGTCGGCGAGAAAGAGAGCGACGAGAGGGCGAGGAGGAGAGACAGAGCGGACGGAGATCGCCGTCGGAACGAGGAGCACCGGAGATGAAAGGTTCCGTCGACAACGAAGAAGAATCCACGCGAAGAGTATCGAGCACCGACGCGCATGTCGTGTCCGTCGATCGACTCCGGGACCCAGCTCGAGCGGAGGATTTCTTTTGACACGCCGCTTTCTCGAGACACGAGAGATAATAGCAGAAAGATTCTCGAACAGCGGGAGACTTTTCGCGAAGGCTCGCGCTTCGAGGAGTACTCCGAATATCGCGAGTCGCGAGAGACTTGAGAACCGTCGCGAATTAACGCGTGCATGTCGCAGCCTCTCTCTCTCTCTCTCTCTCTCTTTCTCTCCGGGAAGCATTCCGCTACTCGTCGAGTGGAATTCCTGAACGTCCCGTCGGGGACGTACTTACAGGAGGGACGCGCGGCGCCGAGCGTCCGGCCGGAAGTTTCCCGACGGCAAGTTTCTCCGGCGTGTGGGCGGCAGGCACTTTGACACACCCAGCGTAAACACACTCGCGACGCGGCGACGCTGTTCTCTCTCTCTCTCTCTTTCTCTCTCCTCTCTCGAGAGCGGAGCCGAGAGCGTCGCAATGGCGCTCCGCGAGCGCCGAGCCCGAACACTTACCGTGCTGCGTGCGTGACTCCGCGTCCCCCGATTATCCGCGAGTTCCCGTTCAGCACGCGACACTCGATCCTCGCCGACTGGCGAGCGACAGCCACCTCCTCGTCGTCGTCGTTATCACCACGTCCGTCGTTCGACACCACGTTCGCGCACTGTCGTTATAATCCCGCCGTAAGCCGACCTGGCACTCCTCTCGCCGTCGCGAAGCCTCAACAACGTTCTCACTATCCAAAGATGGCGGAAAGCGACGCGCATCAGATAGCACGAGCGCCACCTGCCGCCTGCGCCGATCCTGAATTGTGTTGCAGGGCGATAGGAGTGGATAGAAGCGAATGGAGCGAGAGATGGATTTATCTCTCTCTTCTCTTCCACTCTTTTTCCTCTTTTTCTCCTTCCCTCTCATCTTGGCCGACTCGGGCATCGAACCGTCACCTCTCTGTAGCGTTCCGCTTCGGTTTAGACGCGGAGCGAAGCTCGGTGTCGTTCCCGGAAGGGAACGAAGAAGTTATGATGATTTCTTACGAGAAAAGAGTCGGAGTATAACGAGCGAGAAACTCGTTTCACAAATTTTAGCATCAAATGCAAAAAGTTAATTAAATGCACAGAAATCAATTTTTATAATATTTAATTATAATTGAATTAATTTAATTTAATATTTTAATAATGTAACTCTTCATGCAAAGAGATTTACTTCATTTAAATTGCTTGACAAATGACTGCCAAATGAATAAATAAAATTGATCGAAGGTCTGTCTTTTTTTTTACTGCAAATACATATTTTTTAACATTCTAATCTAAGAAATGAAGTACGAAATGTACTTGAGTTGTTTTTAGTTTTTACTGATTTTAATAATGACTCAATATTTGTTAGGGAAATTTTTTAAATATGCTGAAACATATGTTTCGCTGGATGTGAAAGGGTTAAACGAGTGCAGCTTACCGACGCGCCTGAAGCTCGCAACACGATAAACAGCGGTGCATCGGAAGAAAGGCATCTGGGGCCCGATTCTCTAACGACAAACGTATGCGTAAACTCTGCTCTAACAGAAAAGCTGCAAGCTTATTGGCTAAGGCTACGGTCAACGTGACGCTACAAATGCTTCGAAGCATTCCTCTTCTCTTTTCTTTCAATGAAGAAAGAAAGAGAAGAAGAACGCTCCAAAACATTTGTAGCGTCACGTTGACCGTACCCTAAAAACTATGCGATAGCCAATCAATTTGCAGCCTTTCTGTTAGAGCAGAGTTTGCGCATACGTTTCTCGTTAGAGAATCGGGCCCCAGGTGCAATGACAAAACGTGGCCGGTGAAGTATACAAAGAATAAGAGAAGACACGAGGAATCACCTCGAGAAAATGTCTTAAACAGAATAATATATTATTATTATTACTATTAAACGTTATCTATTAATCGCTTCGAGATGGGTAAATCTTTTCAAACGCAATGTGTAAAGAAACTAACAAGAAATAAAGATAAGATATTGAAACGAAGAATACAGTATAAGTTTTTTTTAGATAAAATTTGGAGCAGATTAAGTAACTTTGACGCTGTAAACAACAAAAAGTTTATGCAAGCAAATGTGTGTGTAAGAATTGTATAAAATGTCTTTTCAACTTTATCGTCAACTAATTCAGTTATTAATCGCGTTAATTACATTACGGACCGATGATGGACGTAATTCGCGATTGAGACTTTCGCGAATTATCGAAAACGATAAGCGCGAGCGGCGGCAATTTTTTAATGGATCCGCGAGTATTTTGTCCGGCCTGCGCCGTGCGCGAGAGACTCGAAAATTCCTGATCGAGACCGGCGGAGTAAATCGTGCCGGGCGGACAGCCAGAATGCGCACAAAATAACAGACACTGGAGAGCAAAGTAAAATATACTGGCCGTTTGGCGGGAACACCATTCGTTATCGGCTGCGCCCACGCCGATTAATTTTCGGATGCGTGATGGCGGTAGCGTTCCTTCCGTTTCGAGCGGTGATGATACATTTTATGTCTGCGCTGATATTGAGCTGGGATAACTGAAAAAAAGTGGAAAAATTTCCTTCGGGATATATACGGCGGCCGGCCGATGAAATACAGCCGCGAAGCGCGCGATAAATCCGCGCGCGGATCCGCCGCAATTAATGATAAATATCGATTAAGTTTTTTTTTCTTTCGTCTGTTTGTTTGCTTTTTTTTTTACATAAGCGAGTTTGCCGATCGAGAGATGCGCCGGATCAAGCGTCGCGATTTTAATTATTCCAGGACGGAGGGAGTGATGCGGAGGAAGGGGGGAAGGAGAGAGGAAGGGGGGGTCGACGATCGATCCCCTTTGCATCACTTGTTTTATATACGATCCTGTTTTTGTCGCTCTGTCGATGGAATATGTATCGTCGCTTCCAAAGCTCATAAAATACTGTAAAAGCGACGTTTTATCCCGACACTTTATCACAATCCGAATGCAGATAGAAGATAATAAACTTGAACTTTATTTCGGATCGGATAATGCGCGCATTCGGCGCGTCGATAGAGGCCAAACGTATTCCGCGCGCGTTATTCGGCCTCCCTCCGCGCTAAAATACAGGGCTCATAATTACGGGAGGTAACGGTAATCCGCCGCGCGCGAGCGTTAGGCAAATATTTATCATGAAGATGCGTCATTGATCGGCCGATAAACCAGCCAGTTTACGATCGCCTGTTTATCGCGCGTGCGAGGACTTCTCCTCTTCCTCCTCTTCGTCTTCTATACGCGCGCACCCCTTTCGCACGCGTATATTTTCGCGCGCCGGGTGAGAAGAAACGTTTTGATCGCCGGGGACGGACCTCTCGGCTTGGCGGACGTAATTATATACCTGTTAACGAATGAAATATCACCAAGTCGAGGAAAGACACTTTCTGATTTATGAGCGGGGTCTTATTTGAGAGGGTGGAAGGTGGAAACGTCGCGCGCGCGCAAGCGCGAGCGCGCGGCGCCCTGATAAGTGTCGCCGATAATATGCTAATAATGATTTGTGGTGATGGAGACTTCCGCGTTAATCTACGTAAACGCCACGAAGTCGATCCGCGCTGGGAATTTAGAGTGTTCCAACGTCGACGGGGGTGAAAAATACCGCGGCGTTCCCCCATGCCGAATTGAAGTGGATCGTTAATCATCGACGTACGATGCCGTCCGTGTGTCTCGGATCTTCCTGAATCCTCGAGGAGACCCAATTCCGCACATTTTTCTCACATTATTTCCACATTTATTTTGTCATTTCTGTGTTTCAATTTTTATCTGCACTCCCTTTCTTCTTGCTTCATACGTCTTTCTCTTCGTCCGTTTCAACGGATAAATAGAGTTAAAATAATACTGTTTTGTTTAAACTTGAAAATAATAAATTCGACACACATGGCAATTAAAAATAACAAAGTGTTATTTAACTTAACGTATTCGGTTTAAATTTCATCCTTTAACATATTTGACAATATATTTTTCTGTTTTAATATTTCCACGATTATGTTGGATTAATTATTTTCGCCATGCAACAACGATCGATGGAAAACATATCACGCACATGTGGAAATAAACTCGAGAAACATATCCGTTCTTTTATTATGAATAGATCGAATTCCGGTGGATCGATACGAGAAAGGATGGAGATTTTCTGCTCGGCGTTATGCAAATAAATTACTGAAATATTCGTTCGACCGGTGGAACGGCGCGTCCGGTAAGATTTGCCATACGGAAAGAGGAGGGGGGGGGGGAATTATGCAGCGTGTCAGACAAAAGGAAACCACGCTCTTTCGTCTGGCGGAGATGCTCCGCGTAAGTACAATATATTGAACAGGCGAACACTTTTACGATGATTCACGCCGCGAGAGGGAATGCACGCACTTTTTATGCGAACCCCGCCTATTTATGCACGCGCCACTCCGACGAACGCGGTATCTTCTCTCGTAGGTTTCATTTATTTACGAGCCTAAAGAGGGGAGGTGGACGATCTAGCCCACGCCACGGTCGCCATATCGAGCGCATTGCTCCCTTTATTCAGATTGGCAAAGTCGCGCGTTGCCTACTTTAAATTCGGTGCGGTGACACGGGGCAAAATCATCGCGGTCGTTTATTACCGGCGCGTTTTACCAGCTGCGCGTGTTCGCGCGCACCTTTCGCGCGTCGGAGGACGTCCCGATAATAATATCGTCGAAAAGACGTGGCAACGAAAATGCACATCGCTTTTTACGCTTTCGTGTTTGCACGGCTCAACGCCGCGACGCGCTGCGCTGTATTACATTCCAACTTAGAAATTAATATAAAAGGGCGCTGTCGCCCGGTATACACGTAGAGAACAGCAATTGATTGCTTTGCTATTCCAAGTCTCAGGAAATTATTATTAAAACGACAACTTGTTTGAGTTTCGTAAAGGTTTCGTAAAAGGTTGAACTTTTAAGCGGAAAAAGGGATTATTCTAGATTGAATATGTGCGCAGATTAATTGCGCGAAATTCTCCGAGAGACGCTTCTCACCCTTCCTTCCGCGAATGAGGTGTCTTCTGCCACTCGGTGCCCGACATTTCTCGAATACCGAACAATCCTGCGCGACAAGGACTCGCAATGCGTTGCAGGCAGAACGGCCAGGTCGGCATCGCCGCGTGATAGATGCCTGCTCAACGGTGTGTCCCCCCTCCCCCCCTCCACCCAAACGGGGTGCATTGCTGACACGAGCGTTTATGTCTGCATAAATTCTCATTTGAGGTCCGACAATAAAGTAGACGCGCGAGGGGGACGGACACGCGTTGCCCAGTTCGACGAACGCGATCTGATCCATAGATCACCGCGGAGCGCGGGACAAGAAATCAGGATCGGCCAGGAAAACCTCAGACATCTGATACTTGGTTCGTACGAGCAAACCCTCTCGTTATTAGCATATGCTATTAAATTTGTATTCTTACTATCAATGAAAATTCGCGTTTTTTATGACAGAAGAAAAGATATGAGAAGATTGTATAACTGTACATGTATATATTAATAAAGGACAGAAAAATGTTACTTATTTTAATTACGTTAATATTAACAGAAATTGCATTCAGAAAAATTCGAATAATATTTTATCCATCTTTCGATAAGATAGTCCTAATTATAAGTCATTGTTGCTAAATTACTTAAAAAAACTTGTCACTCTAGAAAAGAATACACTGTATCTTTCGCAGATTTGTTATATTTCTGATATGATAAACTATCGTTTAAAGATTTGGATCGACATACCATTTCTAACTAAACGAAACAAACAGAATCATCTATTCTTTTCTTTTTTGTAAAATGTTGAAATTTAAATAGAATGCACTTAGCGCATCAGCTATATGAGAAACGACGGAGAAAACGAGCGATTAAGGGTTAGCAGGGCTAGTTCCACCCCATCGATAGAACTAGGCGTATATATTTACGCGTGTCTATATAAGGCACGCGTAAGCATGTCTCGTATACGCCATACAAAGCGTCCTCCTGCACGTGTGTGCATGCTTACGTGCGCACACGAGTGTGCGGCAAGACACGCGGCGTGCTTAATTATATGCATTCTCGGAATCTGCGCGGATTCTGCCTTATCTAGTGTCCGTGCACGTTTCAACGCTCCGTGTTTACGCATCGAGAGGGAGAAAGAAACTGTGCGCTGCGCCTTATTTACAGGCCCTCGTCGCAGGGTATCGAGGATATCGAGGGGTTCTTCCTTCACCCGTTTTTCCTTCTTGGTCACATTTCATCGAGAACGCAGATTAATTTTAATCCTTCGGAAACTGTGCCAAAAGTCAAACAGAATATTTACGAAAAGAACGAAGAAAATCCTTTTTAACACATAGACTAGCATTGAAATGTGCTTACTAGTGATATAATTTTTGCAAGTTTGATTTTCGATGGTGCACACCGAAAAATGTAGCTGAATTGTAATCAATCGTTTCGTTTGCATGGGCAAATAGAAATGATTTTCGCATATCTATATAGAATTGAGATCTAAACTCATCGAGAGATTTTATTGTTTTCAATACAACGAGCTTCCTTTCGGTAGGATGCTCGTTTTATTTCAGTACTCAGTTAATTATCTTTACGGGCTTCGAGAGAAACCCTTTGCGCAACTTGCGGTACCGGGGTGTAGCGAGAGAGAGAGACGGTCATTTTTGTTGCAAGTCCGGGACGTGGATAGGTGGAAATGACCACTGGTCTCCCGTGGGACGCGAAGGACGAATAAGGATCCGGGAGGGATCGGGCCTCCAACAGTCGTATCGTCTGGCGCGCTTGATGGAGTAGTCTCGCGGCTAATGTCGAGCGAGGGTGAGTACAGGCCACGACGTGGACGACGAACGATGCCTGATTCATCACCTCGCCCGGGGTAGACGCTCGGCGCGCTCACGCTACTCCCAAGACGCAGACAAATCAACGTATACATTCGGAAATCGGAAGAGGAAGCGTGCGCGCGGACCGGGACCAGCGTCAGGATCGATTGTAACTGGCGCTCCCGCGGGACGGAATCTGACTGTCCCGCTGTATCCTTGAGCAGGAACGCTGACCTCGAGCGTGTCGTCGACGGATTTGTAACGCAATGTTTCGAGCCGGCACATTTTCCTTGGCCGAATTTCGTAATATACGTTTTGTCGTGCACTACAATAGCCTCTTCTTCTCGTTCAGCCTATAATCGAGTAATTTGTCTCTCTGAAAGAAAATACGATTTTTTTTCGGAATGATTCACGTCCCTTCTCGGCGAATCACATTTCAAATCTTGTGGGTGTATGTGCGTTACTTTTTTTCTATTTTATTATTAATAAAAACAATTTCTCTCACTCTTTCTTTCTCTATATAGTTATTCGATCATAGCTGCTTTTATAAATATACATATAAATATTGTACGAGAGAGTGCCAATACAGTCACAAATTAATTGGCATAAGAGGAAATAAGTACGGATGTTTATGCAGTATAAAATGAGATTTTTACCCCCCCGTATGATTTCTCGAATAATCTTAACGTTCGCTCCGCGCCTCTACGAGCGAGAGCCAGATAGAAGCGCGCTCCGCGCTGCGCCGGCCGCCGATAAACCCTGGTATCATACGCGCGATCAGATGTAGACACGTTTATATCAGGGAATCGGGAGCTACCTCGGAATCGGATTGAGGTGGTCGGCGTACCGCGCAGCTGCGATCGAGGCACGGAGATCGCCTCGCGGTTAATTAAACGCGAATGATTACGGCGGGATCGTGTTCCCGCCTCGATGACAATCAGGCCGGGTGTATCTCTGCTAAGTACTCGAGTATTACGGTCCATTATCCGCGATCACACGGGAAGTACGGCATCTTCCTCGGGGTCGTCCTGATGCATTCGTTCGGACACCATTCGCGGGATGCGCCTCCCGCAGCAAGACGTCATCGTCGCCGAATGGAGAACTCTCGACAAAGGTCACCGAGATCAATGCACTCGGCATGTCCATCAGACAATTTTGTGCGACACACCTGCGCTTATCCGCCGTTCCGCAACGCGCCGTGCGGCACCCTCGCGGCGTGTGGGTGCGGGCTGACAGCTCCTATCGCCCTTGTGGCACGGATAGGTTATTGAAGGTCCTGAAATGGTATAAGGCCTTGCGTTACATATGGGGAGGAATGATAAGAAAGAGAGAGAGAGAGAAAGAGAGAGAGAGTTGTTTTCTGTCTTTGCAAAAGTTGCACGGGCGCACCACCAACGGCGAAAGCCGCTTTTGTGTGATGAACAATAAACTGAAGTCACAACGAATTATATCAAATATATGACTAATATCGCAAAACAATGTCTTTCTCAATACGGATCGCAGATGTCTAAAAGAAAGTTTATTTGTAGAACCCCTGCGTCTAAGAAAATATGCAGAATTAAACAAAATTTATTTGCAAAATACCGCATGTCATAAAATAAAAAACAATTTTTATTCATTCTTTCCAGTATTGAGAACACCTACAGAAAAATATACTCGTAAATTGTAAAATAGAAATAGGATACAACCCTGACAATTATCGCATCAATTACGTTCTCAATTCTACCACGTTCTTTTTTTCTCAATATTTGTCGTCACAAGTCGGATTTTAGCTCACAATCCCCCCAGCAATTTATGAAATATAACTGCCGTTCGAATGCTTGGCACGCGGCAAAGAAATCGTTATTGCTATCGCAACTTTACACGTCTCCCGGCGTGTCGATTTTCGCGCGTAGCGAAATCGGCGAGTCGCCGTCCTCGAGCGCCGTCATCTTGTCGTACGAGTTCGAGAGATCGGTCGGTCGGTCCATGGTCCACGGGTCCACGGTGTGTGTGTCGAGGGGAAAGATACTGCGGGACACGGCCATCACTGATGAGCCAACCCACACCGTGTGCGACAGCGACAAACAGGACAGCACCAGGACGGGACGGGACGGAACAGGACAGGACCGTCTCTCGCTCGGTATCAGGACTGTAAATCCGGGATTTTATTCGCCCGGTATCGAGGTTTATAGTGTCCTCAGTCGGCCGCGGCCGTGTGCGCCGTACCCCTTCGCGTACGTGTGCCTGAGTTATGTCCAACCATCGTGCGGCAAGACGTTTGCATATCTCCGCTCCTCGACACGATGTCGGCCGGAGAGGGTGAGGGGCGCGCAGGAAAGCGCCCTTCCCTCCTCCCTCTCGCCCTCTTTCCCGCCCCCGTTCGCTGCCATCTCTTGTCCGTTGAATCGTCGTCGATTTCTCGGCTCGGTCCGTCATCCTCTGCCTCTCTGTCCGCGAAACGAGATCTTCGTGAAAAACGCGCAGTTTATCCTGACCTGCCTCCTCTCCGGACGCCCTCTCCACCCCTCCTTAACCATTCCCCACGGGTCTCCTTCGTCCTGTCGAGTATTAACCGGCTGTCCGGCGAATTGAATTTATCGGACGGTCCCGCTTTATCGAACGCCCCCACTTAACGTCTCGCTTAATTAGACACCGGTCGCACCGGTGTGCTTAATGACGTAGAGGACTCCCGGTGACGCCGGGTCGACCGTGGTCTCATCGACGAACGCTCGAGAGATCAGCGATCGCAGTTTTCATTCATTCGAGATGCAAAAAATGCAACGGCCGTCCTTGTTAATCCCTGCTTAATTCTGTAGTCATCTGAGGTCCAGCGATCTTCTGTCTCTTTCCAGAACTAGAACTAGATAAAGTTAAAAGTGACATCGAGGAAATCCAGCGCCGAAAGAAAATGTGAGGAAAACTATTATGTTTTTTCGGCCCTCGAAGAATGAATATTGATGAAGCATATTTTATGTTAATAAAAAAGAAAAAAATTGCATTGGGATTCCATCTGTTTTATCACGTTGATTCTATCTCGTATATGTGGTTCCAAGAACAGAAGCGATAGCATACGGCAAATTTGCGCGGAGAGCTTATTACGTGTTTAGATGAACGTTCAACGCGTTCGCGTTTATTGACTGTCTTCGAAACTAGTTTGACCGCGACGTTTCTGCCGTGTAATCTCCGTGGGAACGCGCGTCGCAGCATCCCGCAAAAAAGGGTGACGCCAACTCGCAGCTGTACGTTCACGTAGAGTGTTTTACGACACGCCGACGAAGTGACAGAAAAATAATACGGATTGCCCGTAAATACCGAATCGCGTCGGCGAGACTGGCAGCGCCTCGGGAAACGAATTCAGGCGCAGTTTCGCGCGGGCTGCGAGGGTACAGGCGGAAATTGTTGCGTCTCGGCGAGATGCAAGTGACTCCTCCGACGCGGTCACGGTACGACGGTTCTTCCCGTCCGCGATCCTCCGGCTCTCCTCTCCGTTCGATCTCGGCGCAACGCCGCAATCTCGCGATAAGGCCGATCGTATCCGGTCGCGGCGGAAATATATCTGGCGGGGAGATCCTTGGAGTCATCGGGACTACCTACATAAACGCGTTAAACCTACCGCTACGTTTTATGACATAATTCCAGAACTAATAGCGGACCCGAGATCGCCGTATAGGCGTCAGCCTTGGTGACAATCCCGGCCCGTTAATTTCATAACTAATTTGCGAAATGTTATCGTGCTGCGCTCGCCACGACGTCTTCTCCATACGGCAAAGAGAATTCAAGCTACATTTAACTTTTCCTTATAGTTACTGTTTTTTGTCGAAATGCATTATTAGCTTCAGCATGAATGACGAACGGAGGGATACTTTTATAGAGATCTTTATTGCCTATGATTTGTGAACACTCGAAGGGGCAATAATACGACCGAAGGTTCCGATCAGCATCAGCGACGTGTGTGCTCGAGGAGGCGGGAAGGGGAATTCGAGGCGACCCGCTCGTAAATATCGAACTGCGCTCGGCCGCGATCGAAAGTGGATCCGCGCAATTTCCCAGCCCATCGCGAACGGATCCGAGGATAAACTCCACGGATTGCGACCTCAACTGCGACCTCAACTGGTTTCGACGACGGAATAATTGGTAGTCGCGGACGCGCTACCGGGCGCTTTTAATAAAACGCGATGATAAAGCTGAACGCCTCGTCGTCGGCGCGGAATCGTCGGGACGCATTACGCGGCAATCGGGGAACGATAATTTTTCGCGTTACGCGACAGCGATCGGCCGGTGGCGCCGGCGACTTCCAGGGAATTCTCTCCCCCTGTTACGGAGGAATCTACTCCTCGTCTGCGACTCGCGCCGATAATCAGGGGCGATCGCAACGGTATTAAAATTATGGACACACGTATACGCGCTGTGCCGATTCCTTTGATCGTCCCTGCGGCGTGATGCTCTGTTACGATCGCAGACTCCGAGAAGTACCGCGATCGCCAGCAATAAGAAAAGTGCGCGAGAGTGTATTTAAAAAGAGTACAGATTAACGAGAGATGTGTGTGGTTTAACCAGAAGGTGTACAGCTACATATTAAAATAATTTAATTTCATATTTTAGTACTTTTGTTTCGATAGTGACGTTATAAAATTGAACTTCAAAAAAATTAAAGTCACGTGTGAAAGGACTTTGTTCATTTTCAGATCTCAAACGCAAACAAAATATATACCATTTTGCCAATAAATTAACAAATGACTTATACTTATAAATTTGAAAAACCTAGTTGTTGATAAGAAAACGATCGTTAATAACGATATAACAATCACATATTGTATTTCAACGACTAAAAAAATGCATCCTTCACAGGAAATCGAATTTATCGGTTTTGTCTCGCGCATACACTCGAATTTACTTATTCAGATTGTCACTTTGTTATATCGCGAAATTGATATCTCAACGAGAGTTTGATATTGATGTTTGATAATCCGAAAGCGCGTCTCGGTTCTTTAATCTTCAGCTTCTCCTGCTCATCGCTATTCGTATTTCTCTCAGGCTCCGCCAACGGGCTATTGAGAATTCGTGAATCGATAATAGTCTGGCAGTATATACCTATATGCATTGCACAACTCGACTGAGCCTTGACCAATAACGATAGCGATAACGACGTGAATAAAGAGGCTCTGCGCTCGGTCGTATATGAGAATCGCGTTGCGTGTTTAGAACTGCTCACCGTTTCTCAAGGAAGGGTCGATGATCAACGCCGTTGCCAATTAATACATCGAAATAGCTCGTGATAAATTTTAGTCGTGTTACGTGCGTGTAAAGTATGTGAGTGTATGTGTGTATCCAGAAAGAAATTAATGCCAGTCTTATGCTAGCGGGGAAAAAGTTTTTTTTTAACATTATGCAAACGCGACGGCGGTCATACGACTCGGCGTAGGAAAAAGACAGAGAGCTTATCACGCGGAAAGATAACGAACATCGCACTCGCCGATAATTATTACGCTAACTTCAACTGGTAACAATAAATTATCGCGACGGGATTGGCGATTGATTGCGCGCCGTTAATTACTGGAACGCCAGTAAATATCGGTTGCACGACGATAAATTATCGGAGATTAGTAGCAAGTATACTCCCCCGTTCTTCCTGCTCCCCCGCCATGATTCGCCTTCGGGCTCGCAAATCGCCTACAACTCTGTCTAGGATTCTTCGCTCCGTCTAGTCGCGTTCGTTCTGGGAATCCTTTCGAAGGGCCACGTAAAAAATCGACGTTTCTCTCGCGCGTCGCCAACGGGGATGTGTTTCAGCACGCGACGCCGCGCGTCGCGACGGGGGTTGAACGATCGGCACGTATCGGTGACCGCTTGAGCGCGAACGCGTCTCGGACGAAGGAAAACGAGACTTATAGAAATAAATTCAATTGCAAGAATAATTATCGTCGCTTATCCGCGTATAAAGTAGGATATCCTACGGCAGGCCTCGTGACAGGTACCAATTACCTTCATAAATGAGAAGCATTCAATTCAATTTTCATAAATAAGGGCTATTCAAATGAGCGGGGCGAGGCGGGGCGGCGATCCAGTGGAAAGAGGAAGACGGAGAAGAAGAAGAGGCAGCTGCAGAAGAAGAAGAAGAAGAAGAAGAAGAAGAAAGTGGTGAACGATGACGCGGTAGTGGGGGAGGGGTACGTCGAAGAAACGGCCGCGCGCAAGAAAGGGGGACAGAGGGTTGCGGGGGAAGAGAGAATCGGTCCTGAAGAGAAAGGTGGAGAACGGAGGAGGCGGACTGGGCAGGGAGTTTTGGTGGCGGGGAAGTGATCTAAGCGATGCGACAGCGGGGAGTAAGCTGGATATATTGCCGCCTGAGAGCGCGCTGTTTTCAACCAATTATTTCTACTTGTGGTTGCATGACGGGTACGGGCATGGCCGCGGCGGGGTGGGTCGGGGGCGGCAGCGTACGAGAAAGAGGCGAGTTAATGCCATAAATACATCAGCGTTATGGATGCCAGCAATTATATGAGCCTCGGCGAGGTGGAGCGCCTCTCTGTGTATACATATAGTTGTACACACGCATATATAGATGTATGTACGTACGTATCTATACGTATAGAAATATGTATGCACATATGTCGGCACACACACACACAAATATATATATATATATATATATATATATATATATATATGTATGTATATTGATATATATGTATTTCTAATATTTATATGTATATAGAAATGAGTCGGCATGCGTGCGCTGGTGTGTGCACGTGTGCATGACATGATCCTTCGGCCCCGGATCCCTCGGCCTCACCTTTTGGTCGCGACTGGTCCGGTTCTCACGTTAGATCGAATTCATTGCCGATCGCGTTATTTCTCTCAGCCGTTCGCGCTCTCATTTCGCACGTGCGTACGTGCAATGGTCTCTCGCGATGGCGAAAACGGCCGGCACGACACGGTGACTTATTAGCGAGAGATATTGTCCTCGCACTCGCTAAACGGTTCATTTACATGGTAGGTGATGTATAAATGCAACGCGACTGCGCCGCGGGCGTTTGCGCGTTTTCTCCGAACTGGGATTTATCGTCCGGTCGACGGATTCGTGTCTTTCTTCAAAACGAAATTAATGCCTCCGCGCGCGGCTTCGCGTTAAATTATATGAAAATATTACCGGCATAATATCGTATTCGCAGCAAGAGTTTATTCATTTTTCATTAGCTAAAATTTATCACCCGCGGGAAGACAAATATTCGCGCGCTCTTTCAAATTAAAATAAATACGCCGAATTCTTCTTTACATGCTTACATATTCCAATGTGGCGCAGATTTTAATGAGTAAAATTTAATCTTAATCGCTCGTGTAAATCTGTTCTTAAAAAATTTGATATTTTTTCTTACTTTCGTGTTATTCTTATACTCATTGCATGTTGTAAAAAAATTTTTGAAGCTATTTGATTTCCATGCGACACAGGAAACGAGGGATAACAAAATCAGTGAGATCGCGAACTTGAGAAATCACAGGGATTGTCTGATAACTAACTACGAAATACGATGTAAATGGCTATTGCAAAAACATGTATACTGCATTTTACGTTATGTATATTGCTTATAATCATATTTTTATGTATTTTTTAGTAGTACCAACAATTAAAAAATCATATAAGGAAGCTTAATTTTGATATATCTCTGTATTTTGATTATACATATGAAAAATACTTCCGAAATACAAGTTAGGATGTCGATGTATATCAACGTATACATATGTACACATCACTTATGGTTGGCCCCAACTTATGCCGAACCATAAAGATACATATATATTATATATATATTATGTGTCGTAGGCAAATGGTTATTTTAGGAAAATAGCTTTTGACAAGGCAAATGCTATTTGCCTAGGAAATTGATTTGAACGCTTTTTAGGAAAACGGAAATAAATTGTAGGTAATTGTTCAGAATAGGGCCTTTTTCGAATTTTGATATTTTTTTGCGGCTCTCTTGGTAAAAATCTTTGTAAAAATCTTTTCCAACAACTGGACACATAGTGCGCCTTGCAAAGTACATGCGTGAACTTTCCACGCGTGGAAAGTTGTAAACCCATGTGATATCTCATCTCGCGTGGAAGCAGAAATATGATAGAGTGAAAAGGTTCGAATACTTCGAGCTATTTTATTCTAAAAGTGTACATATTTTTTATTTTATGGAGAAAGAATAAATTCTAAAATTAAATATATAAAGATTATAGTGTAATTTTAAAGAGAAAACAGCGGACAAATTCTGCCAATATTTATAGTAGCTTTCATAAGTTTATTTCAGAACAGTATAAAAATAAATTTTTACAACAAACTTTACGGAAAGCTGTTTTAGAAACTGCAACTAGAAAAAGTATCACAAAAGATCTATTTCTAAACAAAAAAAAAACAAAAAAATATTAAGAATTTACTAACAATGTTATTAATGTAGTTTTTCTAGTATTTTGCTGAACAATTATTTCAAACAAAAAAATGACACCATCGCCCGAAAAATTCAAATTATGAAAAAGAAAAGAAAGATAAAACGGTTCGAAAATAACAAAACTATAAATAAATGTGAATATTTCGTTTTTATTAAAGATTAACTTATTTTAAACCTAATTTAGCAGATAATTTTTACAAAGTAAGTAAGTGTAAGTATAAAAATATAAAAAGTAACATATAAAAAGTAAGTTGATTTGTCCTAACCTATTATACAAAAACTATTTCAATTGTCAGAATGTATAGAATGTATAGACGGACACGTGCGGATATTTCTCCTTCCACTGATTAAACAATTCATTAACCAATCGATCTATATTACAGAATATGAAATAAAACTCTTGCAGTTTAGGACATTGTTTCAAAATAACGGAACATTTATCAGGTACATCAAGTTTCGCGGCAACAAGATATAACTTTTTTAAGTTTTTGCACTGCGCTAGTAATTCCAACTGGTGATCAGTGAGGATAGCATGCCACAAATAAACTTCTTGCAAGTTTTGATAAGAGGAAAGTAATTTAAATAAGCTCTCATTATGAGTTGGGTGGTATCCGCATCTGTAACAAAAATGATGTAATTAGTACAGTACTTTAATTGCAAGAGGAAAATCATGTAACTTTTTCAAGATGCTTGCAAAAAAAGCAAACAAATTTCAATAAAGAATACAATAATGTGTGTTTTAAAAGAAAATGTAGCACACACACTTACAGATCAAGGTTCACTTTTTGTAAATTCTTACAGTTAGCGAGAGCATTAATACCCTGAGATGTAAGATCACGTGCGTTCAGTGAATCTATTACTTCCAAGTCACGACACGAATTTCCCAACTCTATTAGAACTGCATCGTTCATTAAGTCGATATCTGCCGATAATTGACGCATCCGTTGATTATTTTGCAGTATTTTGCAAAAACATTCGGTTCTTATATCATCAGTATCAAAAAGGTTTAAATGTTCCAAATTATTTAGCCCCTCGAGATACAAAAATCCTTCGTCGTCTATGTCAGAATGACTTAGATCCAATTCTAAAAAAAATTTGTATTACAAATTGTTATACAATTTACCAATAATCTTGACAATTATATACATATACTATATGCATATACCTTTCAAATTTTTGCATGTCTCTGAAACTTTAAGTAGGACAGGATTTAAGCATTCTCCATCGTTGCAGTCACTTAATCTTAAATGCGTTAAACGCCTGCCGCAATTATCAAGAAAGTTTACGAAATCATTAACATCAAAGTTGCATCCTGTAAGATCTAATTGTTTCAAATATTCATTACATTTAGGTGTAAAATAACAAAATATATCGCACATACGTTTGTCAGATCTAATATATCGCATGTTCAAACGTGTATAGAGTAGAGGATCCCGTGATAAAGTATCAAAGCGCTTAATTACTTCATTCATGCGGCATAATGTTACCACATCTAAGTATTTAAATATTTTTAGTAGTATTTCATCCTGTAGAGATAAAATATAATTAATATAATACAAAATAAATACTTTAATACTCAAAGTACAAAATGTCATTATTGTAATAAATATTGTGATGAGAAATAGACTTCTTAGAATACTTTACAGAAAGCGTAGATAAACTGCAATGTGATAGCTCCTTGGATTCATCCAATGAGAGTTTCACTCTCTTGGCACAATTCGGATTACTTTTCAAGAAAATACGACGCGGATATCTCTGATCAAGAGGTTGCTCATAACCAGGGATTACCTCCTGAGATACCGTTTTGTGCATCAAATTCTTCCATGTATTCAACGAGTTGAATAATACATAAAAACCGCTTTTTATGTCGCTGCAAATATTATCGGAACAAATTAATTTTTAAATTGATTTTTATTATTAACAGAAAAAATAGTTTCAAATATTATTTAATGTCGATGATAATAATACCTTTTACAAATAACACAGTATTTGGAAAAATTCTGTTGCAGATGAAGTATATCTAAGTGTGCACTTTCTGAATCTGTTGTTAAATTATCATCGTCATGGTATGGATAGTACATGCAATTAATTTTTTGGAACAGATTAGTTAAACTCTCGTTAAGATTTCTGGATAGAATCAATTCTGATGTACCGATGAGCATCACAGCATCCAGCTTTGTGTAAGAGACCTGTGAACTGTCCTTAAATACTAGTTTGAGAAATTTGGTTTTAAAGTTACACGGACACAACAGCGGTGGAGAAAATAATCTTGATTTCTTCGGGGGTACAATCTGAAACGATTCAATCCACAATAGAATCCAGTGATTATTGGAATCTTGAGCCCAAATTTGAATTACGTTTCCAGGATTGCACATTTCGTAAATACAGACTCTGATTGGATATACAGCTTCATGAAACTCGATATCTTTAAATAGAAAATATTATTATATTTACTCTATTCTCAGCAAAAGCGTATCTTCCTTAACAATATCTTATTTATCGATTTAAATATTGCATACCAATATATCCTTTTTCTTTTTCGCTTCTCGCATCATAATTGCTTGGTCTGATGAACTTTTCAATGGGTCTCATGAAATCTTTGTTTCGCCACGGAGATATTGAAATGTCAGTACCATCTTTCATCCTCTATATTAGAAAATCAAAATTGTCAAATAGTAGAAAATCTTGTAACATATAACATATAGCGATTACTTTGTACAGGACTATAACAGAGATAGGTAGTACCAGAAAATACACGTACCTCTATATCACAAAAAGGGATTGGTAAATGAAATGGTTGTCCGTAATTTTGAAATTTGGGTGGCCCAATTATGTCAGGGGCAGTATGGAATATGCTAACATTCCAATGGTCCACGGCAACAAATCTTTTGTTCACAAATTGATAGATGAAGTCAACCCTATCCTCTTCTCCTACGGATACTCTGCCGACATAGGGGTATCGACTACAACTCTCCCAATATGAAGATTTATTGTGGGTTGTCATATTGTTTCTCTAAAAGAAGACAAAAAATATGAAGAATAATAATCCTTTCTTTTTTAGCATATGCGTTAAGATTATATGTATAATCTAACAATAAGTTTATCTTGCTTCCATTCGCATTGCTAAGTACTGACATTATTACATAGTTTGCATGTGTGTGTTGAATATCATTATTAAATAATTAATTATTTAAAAAAAATAACAGTTATTTTTTAATTTTATTAAGAGGGAATACCTACCTAGAAAGTTCGAAAACAAAATTTAGATGATATGAGGATGCCACGCAAGGTGAAGTACTTATATTATGGACCTGGAATCGATGATTCTATGTAAGTTGAAAAATTTGCGATTTATTCATTGCTCAATTTTCAAACGCGTTTTCCTCGAAACCACGTTTTAAAAATCGGTGACCAAAATATCTCCGCAACCATTAAACCGATCAATTTGAAATTTCTAGTGGTTATTCTATACATAATTATCTAGTCTTTGTCGTAGGATTTTTTTTTAAGTGACTTAGTTTTTTTTATCGGCAAAATAAACCCGAATTTTTCCCTAAAAATCGCTATTTTAAATTCAAACGCCCGCCATTTTGTCAAAAATCGATATTTTCAAAAACCCCTACGTCAAAGACTAAATTATAGTGTCAATTTTAATAATCTTTTTGGTTTTTTTTATTCTGATGATTACATATGAAATGGGAGTGGTCACCGCGGAGGACCTTTTTTTGCGGCAGTCGACAGAACCCAAGAATACTCCGCCAATATTGAATATTTTTTAATAAAAAAAATCTAACATATTCTTAAAAGTGTGTACTTTCATGTAGAAAAAATACCAATACCATAATTCATGTAGGTTTCCTTAAAAAAATTCACAAAAATTACCTTTTTTTCGCGCTTCTAAGGTAGGTATTCCCTTTTAATGTAGAAAAATGTTTTTTTATAAATCTGAAATATCGGGAGCTTTGTGTTCTTCTACTACCACGTGGCACAAACGTGGACGAGCACAAAAGAAAGAACATAAAAATTACACAATTCAGATTGCTCACATTCGCCAGACTTACGCTTAGTTTCTAAATGACTACTATAAAGTTCCATTCTACAATAGTCGTAAGAGTAAATGTAAGACGCGTAAGCAGTAAGCCATTGACTAATAAGATTTTTACAATCCAAGAATAATTGATTGTAGTTGGTCAACTTTTACTGCTTACGTCTTACCGCATACTCTTACAGTTATTGTACAATATAGATTTAAGATTTTCCGAAATGTATTTTTTATCTTATTTAATGTATCTTTTATCTCATTTTCCGATACGCGTTATAACATGTTCTACCACGTGGTACTGTGTTTCACACGGTAGAAGAACATACGGCATACACACGTTCACGTGCACCAAAGAAAAAAATTGCAAAATTTAAATTGCTTACGTTGGCTACACTTACGCTTATACTACTTAC
The DNA here is from genome assembly GCF_003070985.1 of Temnothorax curvispinosus. Taxonomy (NCBI): domain Eukaryota; kingdom Metazoa; phylum Arthropoda; class Insecta; order Hymenoptera; family Formicidae; genus Temnothorax; species Temnothorax curvispinosus. The sequence continues at coordinate 125,069 of NW_020214308.1, forward strand.
AGTTTATCAGCAAGGCAGTTTTGAGTTTTTCCGTATAGAATGAAAAAATCATGAAAGAAAAGAAATGTTGGAACACGTGGTGAGTTATTTCGTGGACATTGGGACCCTCCACCATCTAGCACGGACGCGCGCACATAGCAGCGAACAGCCGTGTACGTGTGCGGCGGCTGTGTGCTCGGCGTTTGGCTGTGACCGGATATTGGTCTGTGCGTTGAATAATTTCCTTAATTGACTTGCAATTGCTTTTCTGAAAACAAATAACAAGAATATATATATTGTACTCCTGTACTCGAAGTACAGGATTACAATGGCGGGTAACGCTCCGATTGCATCATCTCACTGCACTCGCGATTTTCGTATGAAAAACGATATTCCGATTTCCGAAAAATATTCAAAAATATTCTGGATGTTGATAAGGTTGTAATTAAGCCTGCGGATAAGGATCGCGGCCGGATACTTAACCTACTCGTCGGATGTCGAACGATTATTCACGGATCACTCGGATACGCGAGGGCATCCGACGACGGTTCGGCAGGAAATGACCATCTAACGATGTGAACACGAGGTGTAAAGGTTCACGAGGAAAAGACCTCGCTTTCCCTTAAAACATCTCCCATCTCGGGCTCGCGCTTGCGCCGCGCACGGTCGGCTCAGGGGCCCTATTCTTGAATCGTTTTCATGAAACTCGCATGCGAAATTCAATGCTTTTCAAATAGAAAGTCGCATACGAAAATCATTAGGGCAGGCTCGAGAATACGGTCCCAGGGCTGCGTTCAAAAACCACTCGGGAAAAAAACTGCATTGTTCTATCTTTGTTACTTACCAAAAATTGAACAAAGACAGAACGACGCCGGTGTACACCCGAGTAAAGTTTTCGAACGCAGCCTAGACCTTTTTTTTTTGTTTACGCGGAAGAGGGGAAATGCCTCGCGCATACCTGGCCCCGGCCACCGGGTTAGGCAAGGTCTACAATGGATGTTGGAAGTCGGAGTTGTAAGAAATTGACCAATCACAGTTCATTATTCTTCGACCGCAAGGAGAATAATAGATTGTGATTGGTCAATTTCTTACGACTTCGACTTACGACATCCATTGTAGACCGGGCCTTATGTGGGGCATCAACCCGAGTTCCCGACACCGCGGACATACACACACAATTACACATACTCGCGTCAGTGCAATTGAAAATTAAGACACACCTCACGGCTCATACGACAATTGGTTCGTCCTGGCCATCTTAAGAGCTGTATAGCTCGCAGGCCATAAACAGAAGAAGAAGACGACGTATCTTAACGACGACGTATCTTAATAAATATATGTAAAATTTTCACATTTGGACTTTGCGTCGCAATATCTCCGCTCGTAGGACACGTAGCGGAAAAATAAAAACATTTTTCTTTATATATCGATCCCAAGCTATCGATCAAGCTTACTTCCCCAGTAAAACAGGAACGTCACATCCACGTCGAATCCACGTAGCAATAACGTGGATCCACGTACTGTTTTTATCGGGTTAGAACTTGATCCGTTCACTCGTTATTGAGATCTGAACATCTCGAGTACTCGCAACTCGTCGCGTCGCGTAAAAGAGTCACGGTCGGTCTCGCTCCGCGTGTACTTGGCGCGAGACACCACCGTGTCTCTTGATACTCATTGCAGGTTGTAAAAAATTTTTTTAAGCTATTTGACTTCCATGCGACACAGGAAACGAGGGATAACAAAATCAGCGGGATCGCGAACTTGAAAAATCACAGGGATTGTCTGATAACTCCGGTTTACTTCGGAGGTCCCTGCGGTACGATATCGAGGGCACGATCGTTTCGGGACTAACATGTCCGGCATCGAACCGACGGGGGCGAATTTAAGGCTGTCTCTGTAGGCGGTCGCGCAGCTGGGCGAATATTTTCGACAATGTTGCGAGTCTCGCCTCGGAGACGTCAGACTTCGGCTCGTTTTCGGTCCAGCGTGCGTGGCAGATAAGCGCGACGCGATCGCGCGGACGAATATGAATCGTCGATTTTATTCGCGGTACAAATCAGAAGATTATTTCCTTTCCACGGCTCGCCGGAACGGAGCTGCGGGGTCTTCGTGCCTTCATGCTGCTCCGCCGCGGTCTTGTGAAATTGAATCGTCGCGCTCGCAGCCTTAAATTATGCGTCGTCGCCGACACCCACGCGCGTTACTACTTACCCGCCACCCCAGCCGGGTGTATTCACGCGCGGCGAGAGTCTCCAACTCGCGCGAGAGCGCGATTGCAAAAGAGATGAAAGAGAGGGAGGAAGAGGAGGAGTGTCGCGCGTCGCGCTTTCCGGATTAAAACGTTTGTTTCGACGGGATTGCCCCTAGCTGCGGACCTCTTTTATTACTTTATCCCGACGACTTCGCTACCTCTCGCTCCCTGTCGCTTTACGCTTTTCTGATGACGCGGGTACGCGCCCTCCTTCGTTTTAAAGCGCCTTCGGAGATCAGGAGTGGCTCGATGTGTCCTTGAGTTTCACCACGCTACGTCAATGTAAATGACTGCGTTGGTTCATTACAGCAATATCTTATTTTCAACTATGTCTTATTTTCCCAGAGAAAAGAGAAACTCTAAATGATGTCAATTTTACGTCACATTGACCAAATTTACGTCATTTTTTGATCAATATAACGTCAAATTGACATCATTTTGATTTTTCTGTTCTCCTTATTGGATTGAAATATATATATAACGATTTTACTTTCTCTCATCTTTTGTCTTTTCTAAAGCTAACTATATGGATAAAAAATTTTTCAAGTAACGACACCGCCCTCGATAATATCGTGGTCTAAACTGTACTACTCAATAAATCAACATCGCTTTCGCGCAAACTTCGCGCGCGAATGATCGCGAAAATGACCGTCCGACGCTGGTAACGGGGAACGTTCGCCGAGTCCCGCGAAACGTTCTCCGTCCGCGAGCGTGGCGGCGATAACTCAGCCATTATCTCGCGAGATCTCCCTCCATCGCGGTGCCGCCGCGGCGCGCCATCGTGGCTCGCCGCGCGCTTTTGCCGGGGCGTCTCATCAGTCAATCCCCGCAGAAGTATTGGGGTCCGATGGGCATAAATTCGCGTCTCTCGCCGGCGCGCGCGAAACTTCGCGAGAGAGTCGTTGTGCGAGCGATTCACGTGCGAGGAGCCCATATTTCTGACTCCGTCCATCGGTGCCGTGCCTTCCATCCGCGGAGGCGATTGGCCGTAGCCGCGGGTGTTCTCCGCCGTTCCCTCTTTGTCCCACTCCTTCCGTCGGGCCCGTTTTTCTCCTTCTTCGCCCCCGCCTCACCGTTCCTCCGGGCCCCCTACGCCACCGCCTTCCGAGATCTCTCTTTTAATTCTCGGCTGCTCAATTAAATCAGGGCCGGCTCTTTCGCTTCGCTTCGCTCTCCTTCCCTGGCCTTTCCACCCCATCTTTCTCTCCTTCTCTCTTTTTTTTTATTTTGTTCCCGCACGCTTGATTTTTCGAACAACGCTTATCGGCATTATCTAGAAGGCGTCGTTGCGTTTTTCATGCATCTCGCGAGCACGCGCGGTAGCCTCTTTCGGTGAGAGGCTACTATAAACCCCCCCTCGCTAGATCTACGATTCCGTGGAAACGATTCCGTGGCCTCGTCGATAAGTGCTCTCCAATTAGCGCGAAAACATTTCTCCGCTGCTTCGCTTGCCGCGGACTTGCACGGGCCCACGGCGGGGCAACAGGGAAGAGGATCGCGATAACGATCTCGGGGAACGAGGATTTCGTGACCCTGCATGGCTAACTCCCGCGAACCGCACGCCTTGTTTCTGGTGGTGGCTGATAGGTAGCCAGCCATTCGTGTATCTGTCGGAATCTCTTTCTGCGACGTTCGGTCGCCGATTGCGCATTTATCAGAATTCTCGAATCCGCTGTCCTTTCGTTGGAAGTCACGAGTATCCCGGGGTAAAGGATATACGTGTGAATATTAAAAAAAAAATTACATTTTTGAATATTTTCTCTCCGTCACATTTATGTTCGTCGTGAACGAACGGACACCACGAAGAAGTCTCGATAAACCGGTGCGCCGCCGCGAAGCGTGACGACCACGGACACGCCTGCAAATCGCCTTCGAAACGATTTCCGTTGCGGGAGACGGCACGTCATCGACAAGATGTACCCCCGGCAGTTGACGGTGTACCCGTAAATCGCGAGAGAGAGAGAGCGTCCATCGGAGCCACGGATGGAGCCCGGCTATTAGGACCATCGCCGGCATGCTAAATGACATCGGTGGAGAGCGCTTAGTCGGGCTAAGGACGACATAAAGTTGCGTGTACGAAAATGAATGTTTGCTGGAATTTATTATTGCCGGGCCCGGCTCGTAACTCAAAGGTAGGCTGGCGTTATCTTCATCAGGGGCTGCACCGGCCCCGGCCCCGGTCGGAGCGCCGCGTGAGCCCTCGCGAGACGCTCGCAGCATCGTTCGTATTAGGAACATTCGCGCACACTATCGCACCCCGCGCGAATACCCACGCGCCCGGGCATTAGTCTGCGTAAGCGCTCGCATATATCTGCGGCTGATGCGTGTCCGTCCACCATATAGTCCGCCCAGGGTTGGGAAAGTTACTTTTTAAAAATAACTAGTTACAGTTATCGTTACCTAGCCAAAAAAATAACTAGTTACCGTTACTAGTTACTGATTCTCGAAAGTAACTCGTTACAGTTACAGTTACTTAAAAAGTAACTATAGTTACTTTTTCAGTTACTTTTTTAAAATGTTTAAACAAGATTAAGATTACAGAATAAAAAGTTTAATTTTAACATGATAATTTTAAAGTAAACTTAAAATTCTTAAATAAAATGTATTATGTATAAAACTACACTACTATTTAAATCTAGGATTATTTCAATAACGTATTAAACTACAAGGATTATATAGGGTTATTTGGATTATAAAATAATAAAATATAAACTCGTTAAATTTTATTTATATTTTTTATTTATTTTTAGTAAAAGTTGATACTCCATTATGTTATCATGTAGGCGACCTCTTGAAGGTTGACAGACAGAATTACCGATACTAAACATCCTTTCAACTGATGCACTGCTTGGTAAAGCCGTATTAAATTTAATGAATAGTTTTTTTAATTTCGGGAAATCGTTTAATAGTTCAATATCAGTCCTTTTTGACTTCAGAAATCGTTGCAGTTCTTCTTCTCCGGACTCCGAAGTTGATGTCGATTGCCGATGAAAAGTAAAGAAATCGTCGTAATCATCATTTTTATCAGAGTTTGGAGAATTATTATTTGAGCGTATGTCCAGCAAATCTTCTAAGTAGCTTTCAGCCAGTTTTTTCTTTTCTCCAATTAACCAGTTTAATTTAAATTTAGGATGTAGACAACTTGCAATAATTAATTCCTTCTTTTCAAATGTTGTACAAAATCTAAAATTTAAAATTATATATTATATATTAAAATGTTTATATTTGTACAATGTTTTTTTTACAATAATGCGAATACTTCAAATAGAATGAAAATTGTAACGCGCTATTTAAAATAAGTACAGTAATATATAATATATATATAGATACCTATACTTCAACCAAATCGCTTTAAACTTTAAACTATACAGTTTATGTTGAAAAATTTTCAGTCAATTGACCTTTTCACATTTGTTATGTAGTCTGTAGTCCTATAATATAAGTGTAACTTCTAACTTCTATATTGTATATTGTATATTAGTGGCTGACATATGTAACAAATTGTCACTACAATAGATATTTGTTTATGTAGAAGCCAAGAGTTAGTCATTGCAAGACCAAAAATAAAAATGTATTAATCACCCGAATACCGAATATATACCTTCAAATATAAAAAACTTACATAGCTATTTTGGCTATTTCTAACGTGATGTCTAGTATAATTTAGAAAAAAATTTTGTAAAATCATACATTGTTGTATCTATTTTAAATAGCGCTCAGTTCTATTCTATTAAAATATACGTATTATTATAAAAAATTTATGTAGGTATATTTCTGTAGTTTATAACTTATAAACCAATTAATAAATTACCTTCGATTTAAACCTTCCTCAATGGCTGTGATTAATGGATTACAATATGTCAGTTTAATCGTGTTCGTAATATTGTCTAGTTTTTCTTGTAAACTATACAAGACAGGCAACAAATATCCCATATACATTCCCGTGTCGCCTTGTAAAATGTCGAGTGCCTTTGCCAAAGGTTCCATTACCTAGTCCAAGAAAATAAAAAAAATACACTTTTTATCGTTTGTAGTTTATAGTTTATACACATATATCATGTATTTTGTTTAATTATTTATTTTGTTAAATCATGTGTGCACATGTAATTTACCTGACAATATTCATCTAAAAATTTTATGTCATCATTTGTCAGTCTCGATAAGCTACAATAATCCAAACATTGATTTACTTTCTCTGAACCGTCTTTCAAAAGAGTCATCAATTGACATACACAATCAAAAGTTGAATTCCATCTATTATTTATAATAATAAAAATTAATAAGTTTTATTTTTATATTATATTATTTATTATAATATATACTATGTGTGTATATGTGTGTAATGTGTGAATGTGTCCGTGTCCGTGTAAAAATAGTTAAAACAATATATATTTTAAGAAATATTAAAATATTTATTAACATTAACATAAAATAAAGACAAAAAAAGTGTAATAAAAATTCTTTTTACCTAGTAACAACGGGGGTTTTCAAATAAACGCCACAAATATCTTTAATTTTGTCAGCTACTTGAGTGGATTGATTCTGCTTGCTCCACAATTTCGTTAATTTGGCAAATGTTGGTCTTTGCTTCTTTTTATATAAAGCACTTTCCAAAGCTTTTTCGGAGTCTTTGACTGCAACAAGGCTAAGCGTGTGGCTAACACACCTATGGTGTGGTGGAAGAGTAATGAAATCTTCTGTGTCTAAATCTTGCATTTCATCAGTCATCAATAAGTCACTCAAATTATAGAATTCCATGTCAACAGTCTCGTCGTCATCATTTTCAATATTTTCGTCTCTTGCAAAATCTCTAAAAAAAAATTTAAAATTTTATTTATAAATTAAAAAATTGAAATAAAAAAAATATTGTATAAAATATCATATAAAATAAAATAATATTAATTTACCGAAATGCTTTAACAAAGTTTGAGCCATTATCTGTTGTTACACAGCATACTTTATTCTGTATATGATATTCCAAAAACACGGAATTAATTTCTTTTGCCAAAACATCAAATGTATGCCGTCCTTTTATTCTACGGCAAGCCAGTCCAGCTGATTCCCTTTTTAAAGTTTCTGGATTAATCCAATGAACTGTTATTCCTAAATAACTTCTATAAAAAATTTAGAGATTTAATTTAATTATAATAAAATAATAACGTATTAAAGAATTAAAAATATACCTTCATAAAAAATAAAATACCAATAGAAAATATTGATGTAGAAATTAAATAAAGTATCAAGATAATATCTACTATTTACCTCTTTGCTTTACTCCATAAGTCTGCTGTAGTTGAGATATATTCTATTTTGGCCAATTCATTTTCAAGAGCAGTTTTCATGTCAGAATATAATTGACAAAGTTTTTCTCTTAACGTCTTTCTGCACATTATTCGAAGAGATGAAGGCAATCCAATTTTAACCAAATCAATAAAAGCAGGACTCTCTACGACTGCGAGGGGCTGAATATTTTCAATAACAAATCGCAATATAGCACCATCTAATTTTTTTTGAGTAATTCCAGTTATTCCAGAACCCCATTTTTGTAATACACATTGTTTTTTTGTAACACTATTATTGGAGATATCTTCATTTTCTTTTTGACGTTTGTTATTTGTAAGTTTATTCTGTTTATTAGATTTGGCTTCGTCTATTTTTTCCAAGTAACGTGGATGTTTTATCTATTAAATATTAAATTAACATGTAGAAATCAGAATAAAATAATCAAATAATGTGATGTTTATGTGATGTTGTATGTAATAGGTAGATCAGGTAGATGATAATGTTACAAATTATTATTTTTTAACAAGCCCAATAAACCAAGAAATTTTTTTATTACAGGTAGAATTAAAAAAAGGCAAAAAAGCATATTTAGAAGCATATTTAGAAGGAAATAGTTATTATAGAAAAATTTATAACAAAATAGATAAATAGATATTAAACCTTGCGAAAAGTTTGTTATAATATTTGTATATATTAAAGAAAGAAATTTTGACAGAAAATACAGAAATAACTATATTATTAATTCATAATTCATTAATTAAGGATCGTTAATCTAGTCATGCTTTTGCATGTCATGCTTTTTATACCTACTATTCTATGTTGCACATTTGATTCAACGTAGAACATAGGGTAGAATTGTTTAAATTTCTTGGAAATCTAAAAAAAATAAAAAAATAAATTTTGATTAATTAATAAACTATTAATATACAAATCGTAAAATCGTATATAGTCTGTGTCTGTGCAGTATCGTTTTCAATGGCCTAGTTTACACTTACACCGATCACTTGATAGTCTTGATACGCGTATTAAATTAAATAGTAAATAACTAGTAAATAAGTTTGATTATTGATTGATCAGTTCAAATATATTATTTGATACGCGTATTAAGAGATAGGTGTAAACTAGGTCAATAAAAAGAGAAAAGCTTTGTTTTCGGATTATGACTTTATGACTACACAGAATTAATAATTAATATCGAAAATACATTATATAAATAAATAACACTTACTTTTGCGTGTTTCCTCAAGTTCGATGTAGTGGTTTTATTTGCCTGATAAACTTTTCTGCCTATGCATAATTTGCACGTAAATGCAAAATTTTTTTCAGTGCTCAGCTTCGGTTCGAATGTAAAAATTTCTGAATATGCCGGCCATGGTGTATCACCTGTATCACCAGTATCACTTTCTGTTTCTGTTTCGACTGTTTCACTCGCGGATTGAGACGTACTCGCTTGAGCTTGTTCTGCTTCTTCAGTGTCAGTCATTGTTCTCAGATTTTTAAGCGTTGATTGTCCTAACTCGGAGTGATTCCTAATTCAAAGAAATAACAAATTAACAAAATGTCTCGCAGCGGTCGTAATACGTAATACTCATATAACTCGTAATCTAGATTTTAGATTTAATTCTTCCTACCGATGAAGGAGAAATGCTTCTCTCACTACGCGCAACACGAAACCGGAAACAAATACAAAAGAGCTGCGCCGGGTATTAATATTCAACTGAAATCGGAAAGATAAAATTGGATTGAAATGATTGGATTAGGAATAGAAATCCAGGAAATCCTTGACTGTTTTTCATTTAGTGACAACAGACTGCTCGATAACATTGTTCGCCAATGAAACAGTTTCATTTTTCAAGTTCAAGTATAGTATACCTAGGCAAATGATCCTCTCCTCTCGCTCGTCAAGCATAAGTCCATACAACGATCCTCGGGGAACGCCGGGTGGCGAGCGATCGGGTCCGGTGAGCTCGATTATCGCACGTCGTAGAAAGCGTTTCGTGCCACGAGGCCGCGAAGCGACTCGAAGAAACCGCCTCAATCCTTAATCCGAAAACTTACAAGCGCCCGTCTTCCCGCTCTTAGAATAAGAATAGCAGTAATAGTAATTGCAGTAATTGTAATTGTACAAGAGGTCGTTAATCCGCGCGAGTTTGATCTCGATCTCGATTGACGATTACCGTCACTCACAAAAAGTCAAAAAGTCTAGCACGCACGCACGTCGGATACATCGGATATCATAACCAAATAACCTCAAATAACCACTTTCCTTGAATCACGCTATTTAGCGAAACTTTTTACGGGATAGTAAGTCCCGATTCCCGATAAGAAAAGACGGCACGATGTAACACGTAACACAAATGACGTAAGTCACGTAACACACCTTCACAAACACTTTTAGGACATGAAAAATCTATAATCTATCATGTATGTACACGTGAAGAAGAAACCGAAAACTGTCAGCCATGGGTTATAACACATATAATAAAAACAAAAACAAGCGCAGTAGCGAGCGCGCACCGCGCGCGGCATCAAAGCCGGTATTCATAAAGTTATTAAAGTTCGTTTTCATGCCAAATACGGCTCTGTGATTGGTTTATGATTCTAGGAGATGGCGTTTTTCCCTCCAAAGCTAAATATAAAAAGTAACTGTATTAAAGTAACTTAAATTAGTTACAGTTACCGAAAAAATGTAACTAAGTTACCGTTACAGTTACCAAAAGAAAAATGTAACGCAGTTACCAGTAAGTTACCAAAAAAAGTAACTTGTAACGGTAACTAGTTACAAGTAACTAGTTACTTCCCAACCCTGAGTCCGCCATAATAACGTTCCCGCGCGTCGCCGAATCTTGAGAGACTCTACGAGATCTGGCGATAGACGCGTCGAACATATGATGAATATCTCGAATCTCGGTTGAATTATATTATTCGAAATTAAAAAAAGAACTCCTGATTGTCTTGAATTAAAATGATAATCTTGGATATTTCGATATATTTTTTCTTTATTAACACTTTAT